>NC_051222.1:8012135-8062135 GCF_015220715.1 Pygocentrus nattereri | reverse complement strand
GGGAAACATGAATCTGTATAAGAAGCTGTTACCCAGACACACAAACATACAAAAGAGTGAAGAATATTCACTTTTCTACGGAATATTTTTGTATATTTGCACACTAATGAACTCCAAACATTACTGGTATTACTCTGTAGGGGGTGCAGACTGGCACGACTCCATTGGCATAGGTACAAAGGGAAGACTCCAGCAATGTACATGGTATATACACACACACACACACACACACACACACACACACACACACACACACACACACACACACATGCTCAAGCCATTACCTCCGTAATAAATAATACAACACAGTGGATTATTGGCACTCCATCAAGCTCTCTGTTGCTCACCACTCATTGATGTGTGTGTGTGTGTGTGTGTGTGTGTGTGTGTGTGTGTGTCCTTCACTCTTTAGTAATGTGGTTCGGCGCAAGCAGATGTTCAAATACAGATCACTGTAAATGAATAGATTACACAAACGTGCACTGATGATATGGCACAGGTTATGTAGTGGACACTGGGGAGGCTATAGCACTTCTTTTCTCAGCCTCTATAACTTGGTGGTTGTTTATACTAAACCTTTCGCACTAAAAAATCCTGGGTTGTGCCTGTTGGGTCATTTTGTTGGGTCATTTCCACAATGTTGGGTAGTTTTTGGGCCCAGCTGCTAAATTAGTGACTGTATTACAGTAATTACCCTTTAGTTTTCAAATCATAGTCAGCTGAGTGGAACTAGTAAGTAAACCTCCAGTTTAGCTCTCTAGCTTTTATTTCAGGAAATCTATATTATAAATTTAGTATTTCTGGTTGTATTGTGAGACTCACAGGATTACCTTTGCTATAATGCTTGTTTCCACTCTCTTATTGGACAGTAACTGACACTTGCAGCCCAGTCAACATTTGTTGACATTTATAGCTGAATATTAGGTACTTTTTTAGGCAGACATTGACATTATTTGTATAATCATTTACTATAGTTGGCTGCTGATAGCCTACCGGCTGACTACATTGCTAATGTAACATTAATAGATAGAAGCAAACTTAAGTACACCAAAAGTACACAAAAATACACAAAAAATAATTTTTATGTCAGGTATTTTACAGAAATACATAAAAAGTATACTTTTTGGTATTTAACAAAAAGGTTTATTTTGAAAGCCTTTGAATGGCCTATTATACTATAAACATGGCACATTTTAAAATACATTTAACTGAGCTGTAATGAAACTCAGCTGAATACATGTATTTAAAAGCACTTATACTTAGTTAAAAGTGCATTTTCTAAAGCAGTGACTTTTAAAGTGTGCTTCTGTGCATGTTAGTTGCAAGCTGACTAGCAATGAAATATAGATAATAATACACCCAAAACCTTTACACATTTAAAATGTTTGTGGTGTTGAATTTATCTTAACAAGTGCACAACTTAATTGCTTAGTTAGAATTCAAAAACTCTTGTAGATAGATTTATTACTTAAATACAATTTTCGGATAGACAAATTATGTTTACCTGTTCCTAATAATATCTTAGTCTTAGGGAAAGAAATAGTCTTGCTTATACACATATTTTAGTTCTTGCATGTTTTTAATGTATTTAGTAATACTGAAACTTATTTTAAAATACATTTAAGTGCATTTTATTTCCAGAAGCACTCACAAAATAACACTTAAGCATACTAGCCTATCTGGTAGTATATTTGTATTCCACATGAAATAATGTTAAATTACACACTTTAAGTGCAACTTATCTATATTAACTTAGTGCAACTTAAGTGCAATCTATTTAAGTGCAACTTAAGTTGTCTGTAAAAAGCCCTTAAAAGCACAACTTAATGTGTTTAATAATAATTATTCATAGCCTAATTACAATTTTAATTATTCAAAAATAATGTATTGTATGTATGCAGTAATACATTAATAATTTTATGCAGATTTTATGAGGCAAAAGGAAATAATATATAATATAAACATTTTAATTAAGAACAAATCTCACAAAACATATATTCAGCTGTCTCTTACGACGTTTATTGGGTTATTCATCTAACCTGGTGATTCTTGGTCAGTGTGGTTTGCTCTATAGTGACCTGGGCCATCGAAACAAACCACACTGCGTTTTGTTTTTTTTTTTTTAAATAAAGGTAACTGAAGGGCATCATTTGTAAGGCAACATGACACTAACATAAACCTTTCATGACCAGTGATATAAATCTACATGAACTTTTATAAGGGCTTATTCCAACAAGTTTTTGCCCAATTTGATGCCATTTCACCTCAGCAAGTGTAATGACAATTGGTTCTAAAGGGCTTTATAAGTGTGTATAGAGGTTTATGTCATTTGTCACATGACATAATCGGTCATGAAGATGCATGTCTTCATATGACATCTGATATATTCATGGAATGTTCATGTCAAGTCTATGTAGCAGGGTTTAAGTAAAGTGTTTCCCAGAACTCTATGTATTTGACACACAACCTGACTCTGAGTATCTTTAGCAAAGAGTTTTAACTTTCTTAGTTTACTTGCATGCATGCTCTCTGTTCTATTTTTTTCCTCTTCAGTACATATACGCCGGTTACCACAGCCAAACTGAAGGAACACTGAGTACTATGACCTTTGCAGTTGTAATGCCAATCCAAATATTTGGTGATTTGATAGCTATCAACAGATATTAACACAATAAATTCAAATATACTTGTTCTCCTAGCTTGTCAAGAAGTTGTCGAGATGAAGCTGAAGATGCTAAATTGCTTGCATAAGCTTCCTAGTACTAAACTAAAGAACCAAACCTCAGGCACCAAACATGGTCAACTATATTTGGGGTCAGGGAACATGGGAAGTGGCATGAACAGTATGACTTCATCTACACCAGTGAATGCCTTCAGGTCCTACCTGGCAGGCTGCAGCCCAGCACCTCCATCCTCATGCCGATGCCGGCAGGGGACCAGCGCTCGGGGTAGATCCTGATGAACTGGGCTGGGATCTCCTCAAAGCGCCTCAGCTCTGGAGTGTCATAGTGCGAGTTCCCCTCAAAGATCTACAACAGAGAAAAACAGGATAGATTCTCCAATTACTTTCCCAGAGGACAAGGAATAAAACAACACTGATAATTATAGCATTATTACTGGAGTCTAAGCTGAGAAACAGGGCAACAACTATCAACATATTTCAGTTTGGCTTCTTTTCTCTGGGTCACAGGGTAAAAATAACAACTGTTTTGTATTGAATAGATTTTATTAATAACTGAGTTATACTATTGCCATCTTGCTTGAATTTACTGGCCTATGGGTCAGTGGCAAGGCTAGCAGTCAGGGTTCATTGACACCCCAGGGATTCTCAAGGGTTTCATGATGTGCCTGTGTAATGCATGTTGTGCATTGTAGTGACAGAAATTCATGAATGAAAATGTGAAAATGATCAAAAGTTTTGAATATTAGTGAATTCTGTCAAAATGATGATGCTAAGGGATATAAAGCTGTGTCATATGATATGTGGCATGTTTAATGACATACATTAGCATGCGTGGCAGCTGGAAAGCCTATTTAAATATTTGGGGAATTGATAGCCATCTACAGACACTGATATTATAAATTAAAACAGACGTCTAGTCAAAACATCTCAAGAAGCTGAGGTCGATAGCTTTTGATTGCAACTCCAGTCATCCATATATTATAAAGAGCACTATATCACACAGTGCCAAAGCACACAAGCAAGTCTATTTGAGGTTATTTAATAAGCCCCAGCATTGGCTTGTTAGCTACATTAACTAGCAAAGAAACTGAAGAATCATGGTCAGATACAAACCTTGGGCATGCTAGTCTTGCTGTCCATCACAAAGGTCCAGCCTTTTCCATTGAGGCTGTGGGCAAGGCGGTACTTGCGGACGAAGGCCCGGTTGTCCGAGCTGCTTCCCACCTCTCCGCTGCGTGCCCCTTGGGTGATAACCCCACGCACCATCTTGACGGTGGCCAAGTCTACCTGGAGCCACTCTTCTCCAGCTAAGGGCTGCGCTGGCGCAGGAAACCAGCCTGACCTGCTGGCCACCAGCCGGGCAGCTCCAGGGACCCAGTGCAGGTCCCTGACTGAAGAAGCCGTGATCTGAGAATCTGGCAGCAGCCCTGAGAGCATTCCCTGGAGCTCTGAACATGGAGCGTCTGAGGAGAATGAAAGGAGATCCCCAAAAGGAGAGTTATTGCTCGTCAAAGGTAAATTCAACTGCTGTATCTATGCTTTGCCCCCAAATGTATTCTTTCATGTTTACTCTATAAAACACTGACAAAAAATCAATTTTATTTAATTACTAAGCATAGAACACAATTTAGAGTTGGTACAAATTATGAATGAAATTGCCATGCACTGCCGTCCAGTTGGTGATTGGTGACTGGTGGGCCAAAACAAACAAAGGCAATCAGCAAGTTAAACTGAAATGCCTTGTCATCCTTGCTCCATTTTTAAAGTAAGGGGAATCAATATA
This sequence comes from Pygocentrus nattereri, assembly GCF_015220715.1. NCBI lineage: Eukaryota > Metazoa > Chordata > Actinopteri > Characiformes > Serrasalmidae > Pygocentrus > Pygocentrus nattereri. Next base: position 8,057,669 of record NC_051222.1, on the reverse strand, counting down.
AACTAGTACTTAGCCTGGGTAGGGGTGTAAACAAAGTTGAGGGGTGTAAACAAAATTTGACCCAATTTAACAGTGTGTGCTGGTGATTTAACAACTTCGAGTGTGCCTAAAACTCCCAAGTCCTTGATGCTACAAAGAAAATTGACCATTTTGCTACGACTATTCTATGCATTTTGCTCTCTATGCCTAGTCAGGGAGCATTGCTGACTGGGGCAACAGGGAGTTAAGTGTCTTGCCCAAGGTCACAACTGAGTATACCCCAGTCAGTCCTGGGATTTGAACCCAATACCTTCTCTCACTTCTCCTATCACTAGGCTACTGGCCACAGTGGCATATATTTGCATTTAGCTTAACTAGCTGCCTTGCTGCTTTCATCACCAATGGTGTGCAAATGGTACACCGTGTGCGAGGGTAAGAAGATTAGAAACATGGAAAATGATTCAAAATTTAAGATCCAAGAAATGTACTTGCAGAGAACTAGCAAGGACACTACATGCTGAATAAATCAAAATGATGATATGCCACAGCACTAAACGTTGACTACAGAGCATGGACAAAATCAGATTTCTGTCGTATGATGGATGTGTTACTAGGAGATGAAAAGTAAGGTAACATCATTTTATAGGTCTTGAATTGAAGTGAAACTACTGGAAGATGAAGGCTTTTAAAGGATTGTGAACCTCTGATAAGTTATACATGAGGGCAAGTGGAAAGGTCAGTCCACACACCTGTGATCTGACATCCATAAAGCTCGAAACGCAGGGCGATGCCGTTCTTCCAGGCCTGGGGTCTAATGCGGACGAACCGGGCCAGAACAGGCTGAGGAACTCGGTTCAGCACCACTTCGGATGGGTCTGTGTTAGCATGGAATATCTGTGAAACAGAGAACATGCACAATGGGTTCTGCTGCATTTACATGTTGGTATTGAATAAAATGCTGTTCCACTGAAGATCTGGTGTGTCGTTGTCCATCTACCGTATGAATAAGGCTAATTAGTTATTAATTAAAAGCAAAATGTGTTGCATGACTTCTTACTAACAATTGAAACAATAAGGAAAAATTCTGTGGAAAAAGTTTTTTTTATGACTTGAAATTGTTGAAAAGTTATTGTTAATTTAGTATCTACCATCTAGATTTTGGCCATACTTCACATTTTTTTTACATGTTTTTGATATGAACACATGAAAAAGGTCAGGAGTATATCTGTTCATACAGAATGTAAAGCAGATATAAATCTAATCTATTCAGTAGGTAATAAACCATATACTTACGTAATTACATTGAAATAGTGTCAATAACTAACAGACATATCCTTAGACATATTGAGTTTTAACTGGTTCATCTTATTTGACTATTTAGTAGACGGCATGATGAGTAATATTATTGTTTAAGGTCCTAATATCTGCCTTACTTCCTCACAAAAACCCTTGTTCAACCAGGGGGACACTTTTGGCATCCCCTTCACACATCAATTTGTGTGAAAACACTTGACCGCAATAGTCACCAGCTCTCTTCCTGGAGATCTATAAGAAGGGTTTAAGTTATGAGGGCAATTCTTCAAGAGAAGGAAACAAACGACTGTTGTAAGGATGAGGAACTTCACCCCAGGAAGGCCCCACCGCTGATGAAGGTATGAGTAAACAAGGGCGTATCGGAAGCATTTCCGGCATCAGCCTTTCTCAATGAACCATATCCTGCTATGATTTAAATATAATTCCACTGCTTCATCATACATTCTTTTCATGAAACAGTAAACAGCTTTCGGCTGGTCACTGAGCCATCTTTAGCCGAGCAGATTAATTTGACATTTGGTAAGCTGGTTCTGGCCAAATACATTGATTTCTGGAACCAACTATTGGGTCTAAATGTTTTTGTTTGTTTACAATATGTCAGAAATCAAATACAGGAGTGAACCGATAGGAGCAGTAGAGGACATGTTTTACAGTGACTGGGAAAACAGGTAGGACAAACTGTTCTCCAAAAAACTTTTGTCTGAAAAGCAATTGAGCATCTCCAGGTACGAGAACAAAGACCTAACACCAATCACTCTGCTCCACTTTTGTGTGAAATTACTGTGAAAGTCGTCCACAAAAACCTCATCAAAAAGTAACAGGTTTGTTACGTTCTGCTTTCCACGGTGAAACTTCTGGCTGATTTTTCTGCAAGCCACAGAAAAACAGACTTCAGGACTCTTCTGTGGAACTGATAAGACCTAGATAAGACTAGTGGGAAACAAGGGCTGATAAGGCAAGAACTCCCCATGCACAACCCGATGACTGGCAGCTGAACTCAGTACCCACCCGGGAGACTCCCATGAATGAGGATAACAGAAGGGTTGATGTGAGGGAGCTTGAGTTTTGGGTTACATAATAGCTTTACATGATGTATAAGCCGTGTCAAGCTATAGGATACACCTGAAAAGTACATTGCTTGAAGACAGAGTTGTGAAAGAAGAACTTTGACGGGTTTCTACATGGCGTAGACTGAAAACAACAACAGCAAAAGTAAAAATAGCTGTGTTTATATAGCAGATTTTATAAAACAATGCAGTTCAAAATGCTTTAATGTGGTTATGAAAGTAAAACAAAGCTTAATAAAAATAAAGAAATAAAAAAAGGATATTAGTAACAGTAGAGTAATAGAGTAGTACTAACTATTCCAACATTGTTGCAACATCTGCTGAGGCTAAATGACCTCAGAATGGACAAAAGCAGCCTTTATGACCACAGAAGCTTGTTGAAATAAGCCTTTATGAAAGTTAATGTAGGTTAATTACAGTTGTCGTGAAAGGCTCAAGTAGTTGACATGTGGCTTTACAAATGCCTTTGATAAAAAGTTACTGACCTTAGTTACAGTGACCGCAGGTGTCACAATGACCTGTTTGTTGTTTTTAGAAAGGAAGGTATGAGGAAGCAGTACAATTATATTTATAATCTATGGCAGGATATGCTTCATTGAGGAAGGCTGATGCAGTCCATGGTTGCGTTTTTGGCTAAACGTTCTGTTCTCACTGGAAAGGAAGGACATCAGGGTGCACCTCCTGATTTTGAATGACGTAAAGGACAAGTCATCTACTGTGTTCACATACGCAGCCTTTAACCATACTGAGACATCTATACTGCAATGTTCACTAGAAAATTGTTTGTTATTTATTGTTGTCCCAAGGTGAAGGCACTGGACATTATGCATATACCCACTTCAGCTTTGGTGGAACCCATGAGGGTTGGATAAACGCTCCAACAAAGCCATCATAGATGTGATTCCATTCTTTTGTGGAATTCGAAATGATGGAAACTCCACAATTTCACCACGATTCTGTATAATTAGATTATTTTCAGAATAAAATACAGACAATAAAAACATTAGACCAAGCTTTTGATTCTTTCGATTAAAAAATAGCCAGAGAATTGTATTTCGGCCAGAAATTAGGCGCATATTGTCTTATATATAAATGTAACTGATCATAATTGATTCTAACATGCAATGCAGTTGAACCACAACATTTCAGAACAACACAACATGATGCACTGAGGTATGTGTACACCATGTACTAGTCATATCAGGTGTTACAAGTAGACCCAGTGAACCTGTGTTGCCAGTAGAACTGTGTGTTAAACCTGAGATGTGAACAAAGATAGGCTTCACTTGATACGCTGCATGCATTTGATTTTCATTCTATTTCCTTGCTCTTCTCTTTCTGCATTTCCTCCATTTCTCCATTTCCATCTTCTCCTGTCCTCTCATCTTTATCTTTCTTTTTAAATCCAGCAGCCACTAGCCATGTCCCTTAGAGATAAGGTTTTCCTAATGTTTTATAGGGCAGAAGAATCCATATGGAAGACTGCCCCCATGTTACCCCTGCTTGCCCCTTTTCATGTCTGCTCAAGGCTACACAATCTTCAGTATGTGTGTGTGTGTGTGTGTGTGTGTGTGTGTGTGTGTGTGTGTGTATGCGTGCATGCTGTATCCACAGGGACGGTTACACTCATAATGGTTCAGCTGGGCAGTGAAAACAGGAATGAGGGAGGGCCAAGCATTTAGACTTGGGGTACTCCCATTAAACGGTGAATGTGAATGTGTTGTGGCTGGAAGAACCAGACAGAGAGACAAACAAACAAGACAGACTCACTTCAGATGCCCAGACGGTGTTATGCAGTCAAGTGTCAACAATTTGCCCAAAAAACAGAACCACTGAAAGTCATTGACAATTCTAATGACAACAGGAAAACTGGGAAGCACTTTTTGCTTTTAAAAGAAAGAGGAAAGTGTCAAGCAAAGAGTTTAGAGATATGGGAGAGAGAGAGAAGGACAGATTTTATGGTCGTTATATTCTATAATGACCTGGTAACGGGTCAGGCCATAATAAAGGGTAGAATAAAATCCTGAGTCAACATTAAAAACAAAGTTTTAGGAGCCAAATAATAAAGAAAGGGAATCTGATATATTTGAAGAAGATTCATGTTGCGTAAAAACATTGTTTTTAAGGTTTAACTAGTAGAATAATCGAATGGCTAAAAGCCATGTAAACGATCAAAAATTCAAACTGCAAAAACCTATTGCGTCTACAATTTTTAAGATTCCAACAGGAGAAGATCCAAACTATCAAGCTATCCATTTCAGCTTTTCCATGCCTTTAGATCAAAGATTCCAGCAATAGCTTCACCATGCTCTTTGTCCTGCACCAACAGGCCTAATTACTGAAGTCAAAGGTTAAACAAGGTCTGGGCAACATGGGATTTTGGACAGAGTCATCTTAAGGGCTAGGCTTTAATACCTCTAAGATTGAAATCGATGGAGGAATGAGTTGAGTACATATGGCCATATGTGTGTGTTTGGGTGATGGTAAGGATTATACTTAATCCACCAGACTGCATCCATAAATTCCGTGATTGCTTTTTGGTTAGACTGTAAACCGTTGAAAATCCAACCAAAATCTTATTTACATTACACTGATTGTCCTGGCATTTGCCTGAGAAACTGTAATTATGGGAACATACTTACAGTAACATTGCAGTGTGCCTGCCAAGAAATGGACCAATATGGATATGGACTACACTTTAATTACATGGGGAAAAATGGGCAGCTATCCAACACCATCCCCCAATTTTTCCCATGTATGTAAAGATAAGCTGTGTTTGTGTTAAGCTACTGCTTCACCTATTAGCTCAGCTTCATCAACCAGGTCAAAATCTGCCTGACGACGGCACGGATGGCGTCATGACATAGCAGGCTGCCACCCGTCCATTTGAACGGAAAAAGCTAGCTGGAGTAAATTAAATAATTTAGGCAGCTATGTTATGTCTCAACTACTGACGGGTCATGAAATTATAACGACCACATCCTGCATCCCTCTCGCACGCCCTCGTGAGTGTGCATATGTGTGTGTGTGTGTGTGCGGCGTCCCGAGCTTTGTTTCGGTCAGACGTCCCAGGGCAGACTGTTAAGGGAAGGGAGGTCTCTAAGTCTTTAACTATTGATGACCTCTGCAAAGGCTTGGGTCAGTCTAGATTGAAAGAGGAGCATGAGGAGAAGAAAGGCAGTGAGAGAATGAAAGGCAGCAAAAAAGAAAGAGGGTTGACAGACAGGGGTTGTGCTCACCACCCACCGATCGCTTCTGGTAGAGTGCCATGAAATGAATGCCGTTAAAGAGAAATGCAGGGCAAACGGGTTTGGTCAAGATCTTTGCTTTTGGGACACATAACGCTGTCTAAACCTAAACACAGCCTTACTGAAGTCCAAAGTATGTCCATAGTTCTACACCAACTGTCCTGCTAACCAGACCTAAACACAGCCTTATAAATCTCCATGAAAATCCCATAGTTCTATACCAACTGACCTGATCAGTAGGCCCAAACACAGCTTTACTAATCTCCAGAATAATCCCACAGTTCTATGCCAACTATCCTGCTAACCAGACCTAAACATAGCTTTATTAATATCCTTAATAATTCCATAGTACTATTAAACTATCCAGCTAAGCAGGCCTAAACACAGCTTTATTAATCTCTATAATAATGTCATAGTATTATACCAACTGTCCTGCCAACCATAGTTGTGTACCAAACATCCCATTAAACAAATCTAAAAACAGTTCTGTTAATCTTGCAATTAATCCCATAGTACTATACCAGTGGTTCCCAAACTGCCCAATGACATTCGCGGTACATAAAAAATCTGACATTAATTTAATGTCATTTAATTAGCCAGCCATCCAATTACACAGGTACTTTCCCAACAGGGGCGATAGCCACACATACTGACATACTGGGAGTCTGGGAGTGTGAATGTGTAGAGGACTGCAAAATGTTTGGGGACCACGGTTCTATACCAGCAGAATTAAAAAAAAACTTTTCAGCCTGCCAAGTAGCTCATTATGTATTGCACTGATTAGCAGAAAACTCCCTTAGTGCGTTCAAATGGCTCTTGTTTGACCAAATTGATTAACAGTGGCAAACTAGAAGGGGAAAGTTCCTGAACAAACTAAGTTGGCTTGATAAAGCCACTTAAATCCCAAGTGGTTGCTAAGGTGCTGATAGGCTGAGGCTATGGTATCCCAGGTGCTTGCTAGAATGTTGCTAGGCCACGGCTATGGTAGTCCAGGTGGTTGGTAAGGGTGTTGCCAGGCATTTGCTATGGTATCCCAGGTGGTTGCTAGCTTTTTGTGTATATGTGCACTGGGATATATGTGAGTCTTTATGTAATGCCTATAAGAGGCATTGTGAGAGATCATTGGTGGCAATTCTGCCATTCATTTCCTATGGGAAAGAATATTGTGTGAAAATCGATACATTAATGGTCTTAAAAGCTCCAATGTAGGCTTCACAATGCTGCCAAGTTGTGTTGTTCTAGCTTAGAAATTGTGAGCCGTGAAAATAACAACAAGCAGGCCGGCGCTTCCTACAGATGAACATGCACCGTCTATATTGCAGAAAACAACAAACAAACGAATAAATAACGTCCCGCTCAAGACACTGCTTCCAAGATATTGTTTTCTTCTCAGGCCCTCTCTCTCCTCCATGTCTTCCACCTCTGCTCAGATGAAGACGTTGACAATAGGAGCTGGTTCCAGCTGGCCGCTCGCCAGCTTCAAGCAGATGAGAAGGCGCATGGAAACTATGTGCATGTGTATGCGCACTCATAAAGCGTATATTGAAGCATTCACTTCTGAACAGCGCTTTTTACTATCCCTCATCCCCAAAAGAGCTTTCTGTCAGTGAGCGTAAAAAATGACAAGACCCCTCTCCATTACCTCCCCCCTTCCACCCCTGCCTCCCCTCCCATCTCTGGCACGGGGACCAAGGAGAGAAACCAAATTGCTTTGTATGCTGTTTCATTCTGCAGCCGCCAAGCTTGTGTGACAGATATATTGCTTGCCGTGTGAGATGGATTTATAGGAATTTCAATCATAAACAGGATGTGTAGCTGTTTTTTGGAGGCCTGTGGGATTTCCCACCCTTTTTATGCGTGCAAAAATGTTTATGTATACGCTCCGGCTGTTATGAGTTACGTTTGACCTTTTGTGTGTGTCGGCTATAAATGAAGGATGGGAGTGTATGTATGTATATAGTGTGTGAGAGAGAGGCTGAAGGTCCAGACAATTAACTGGCTCAAGCAAGTTTCATCAACAACCCTGGCTGTAAACGGAAACCATCCAGAAGAGCATCCCAACATTGCCTGTCTCAGACTTGACTAATTCCTATTTGTGCCTAACTTGTGCACATACAGAAGGGAGACTTCCACCCCCTACACACCCCACCCCCCACACTGACGAGGGTCTTTTTTGCTCCTTTAAACCCAACATAGTGAATGCCAAATGAACCTAAAGGACAAGACTTGGACAAAGACCTAAACTGCTTATGCATTGTTCTAAGTTGATATAAAAAAATATACCCTGCTACTAGCAGGTTCTAGGAAAACTTCCACTAGCAGGTCTTTTTGCACAATGTGAAGGTCGTTAAAACTTCAAAAAAGATTTTTCACACTTTGTAGTCATTAACAGAAGTGTCTTTTCTGTGGCATCACTCTAAAGACGCTCTTTCTTGGTCCCATTTGGTACTTTCACTTTAAAAGTGGCAGTGGCACTCTGGCCAAAACAAAACATCTGCTGTAAACATGTTTACCTACAGTGGTACCACAGGAGGCTCTGATTGAAAAGTTTTTGATATCTTGAAGGTGGGAGGAACTTTTGAAAAAACTACAAGCACTTACTTCAGGGTACATGTGGCATGCGTCCGCCACCCCGGACCCCGACGATGACGGCCGAGAGAGCCGGCAGAAAGGCAGGGCTTGGACACTCAGTGGCGATGTACGTCGGCGAGGATGCCAGGGAGAGATGATTCTCATCTGGCAGGCAGCCTGAGCACCGGAGACGAGAAGGAACGAGAGTTCGCTGCTCTGCCTCCTTGTTATCGCCCCCCAACTGGCAGCTCGGCCGCCTGGGTGGAACGCAGCGGCCTTGCAGCGTAACAGGGGCTCGGGACTCGCTCCTTCCTCCGGTGCCCCTCGTAGCCGACACCAGCGTCATCCATCCACTCGTGTTGCCGCTGAGTGTTCAGGCCCCGCCTTTCTGCCGGCTCTCTTGGCCATCATCAATGGAGCACATTATTATTATTTATTTATTTATTTTTTTTCTGCTAGCTGGCTAATAAAGAAAGATGCCAGATAGCTAATGATATCACTGAAGCTGGGCATGACCATGGTGGTTCCTAAGGACTGTACAGTGTGTTTGTGTAATGCATGCTGGGTATTGTGGTTGTGACTGCTGCCACAATGTTGGATTACAGATTATTACATAACATGAACAATAACATGCAAGTTTTGCTACTTTGCAATCCAATAAGTATTCCAATTCATCTAATACCAGTGGTCAACAACAGGCCATAGAGCTGTGGAGCTATGAAACTGCAGAGTGGTATCTGAGCAAAGTAGAAGAGAAAACCCTGCACTAAAACCCTATATATCAGCAAAGCAAACATATCCCCTGAAAAAAATGACCGTTCGCTGCGAGCATCTGTTGTTCTCGCATTCTCCTCGACTAAAAGCATTAAAAGGGTTTCCCCCGTAATTAGACACATTTGAAAACCACAGCATGTCCCTCAAGAGGACAATAGCAACCCAGAGTGCCCACATTATGATGCATAGGCTTACTTACACTTTAATGGAAACCTCTATGGCACTAATAGATTTGGGCCCAGGACTAAGCCTATTATAAACCCTGATTCAGCTTGCAGGTCAGGACCAGCAATCTACCATTTATGCTCAGCCCTCTTCCAGACAGCAAGATTAATCTTTTAATCAAAAGCTAACCCACTTAAAAAAGACAAGTGCGAGGTTAATCCCAGCACACTTATTAGAGGGTCTACCCCCCAGTGTGAAGAAGGGGTTAAAACGCGTAAGCATCTTTTCTGAGGTTATGATTAAACTCTGTCTGGCGCTAATATTGTGGGATTAGTGGTCACGGGACTGGGTGACCCTCAGAGGGCACTGAAAAGCAAATGGAAACTAAAAAGTAAATGAAACAAGATATTCCTGCAAATTTAGCATCTGAAGTCTAAATTTACACTGGGGAGGAGGATAGCAGAGATTAGCAGTTATGCTAATCCTAGCCTAATGGCACAGCTTCTGTCAGTCAGGCACCTGGGGCCTATCTCACAAAGCATGTTCCAGACTGAATTTCAGCTTCACAAAACCCAAAACTTGTGGGTGAGTCGTTGTACGACTGGTTCGCAACTTCTTCAGTTATCTCAGGTTGAAAAACGCATTGGTCATAACTTGGTCATGACAGGTCCAAAAGCCTTTTATGATCCAAATCCCAAAATTAACCTGTGCATAGAAGAATTACCTCACGAGTAGCCATGGTGACCTATCAAGTAGATGGTGTAGTGTAGTGGTTAACACCTCTGCCTTCTACACTGAGACTGGGGTTCAATCCCTTCCTGGGTAAACACCCTACACTATACCAATAAGGGTCCTTGGGCAAGACTCCTAACACCACCTTGGCCTACCTGTGTAAAGATGGTCAAATTGTAAGTTGATCTGGATAAGAGCGTCAGCCAAATGCCGTACATGTAAACGTATAAAGTGGACTACCATTGTAAGACAGAAAATCCAAGGTTTGATCGAACTAAGCATAAAGTTACCAGGCTTAGCAAGAAATCTTGCTTCAGGAGACAGGCTTCTTTTGTGTTTCTGCTCAGTAGCCACAAAATCACTTCAAATGTTATACTGTATGTCCTTCTCATTTAATGGCTAATTTAATTTAATAGAATTCTAAATCTACACATTATGATTAGACTGATGGAGTATACCTCCACCTGCCACCAGAACAGCCTGGTTTTGTGGTAATCTGCCAAAAACTAGCCACCAGAGAAGATCAATTATGTGAAAATGTGATCCAAAAACAACATTCCCATGAAAACAAGTATGTGTAATGTATCCATCCCTTATTATCAAATAAGATAAACGCAATAAAAAGCTTGACAAGCCTGAAAGGTCACAAATCTACCATGGATTCTGATAGTACACTTCCGCAGCAAACACAAACACCCTGATTATCCTCTCCCATGGTTAGGGTCTGTACAAGCCCAGGTGTGGGGGCGTGTGACCGGTCATGCAGGTGTGTTTACAGAAGCTTGTGCATAGGCATGACGAATGGCCTTTAGAGATAAGGGCACACAAAGGCCTCTATTGTTCCCAGGTTGCAAGATAACCATCCCTCAACCTGTTCCCATGTCACTTTCTCTGTCCAAGGATCAATGAGGGGGTCACATGGGACCGAGGTCACCACTCCCAAAAGTCATTATAACTCCCCCCACCAGTGGCCCATGGCAATTAAGTCCAGTGGCTTTACTTCCTCTGGGGCATTTCTAGCCCCTTATCTCAATTCATTTTGTCAGTCTTTGTAAATATGGGTAAATTTCACTGAAAACTATTACGCGTTCTGGACATTCTGGACAAACACAGTGTTCAAAGGAAAACACCTTCTAAATGAGGCAAAACACAACTACAAAAAGTCATAAACAAAAATTCTCACAGTATATTCACAATTCTGTAAACATCTACCCAGAAAGATTATTCATTTCATAATGAAACCCCAAAGTATCTTCTCCACATCATCCTCAGCAATTCTTAGGTGTTGATGAGAGGTTCCTGGTTTCCCTCAAAGCCTGTGGCTTTGAATTTCTTTGGCTTTCATGGTTTTTACCGTGATCTGAGTGGTTCTTCAGGTCCCACAAAGCCACATAATGTCTGGTAGGAAGATAACCAAGTTGTTTGTTTTCCCTACCTTGTGGTTCTTGCCATGGCGGTAAATCATCCAGTCTTCTCCATTGGTGCTGACCTCCAGCTTGTAAGTGGTGACATAGTAAGACTTCTGTGTCTCTTTTGATATGGCTCCCTGAGTGGCAATACCAGTCAGAACCTTGAGGAAGTGCAGATCCACCTATGAAAGAGAAGAAAATAAGGGAGTGATAGAGAAAAAGCAGTATGATTTCATTTGGTTTGGAGAACAGAAATCAAAATAGAATGTTTCTTAATATAAGGAGCTGGTTGCTCTGAAGGAAGATAAGAAAGTATCATATAACAAAGTTAATATGAAAAATTCACTTCAGGGTCCTCTATGTATGCTATATATCAAATCAAGGAAATGACATAATTCACTTGGTTCGAAGCTATTCTTGTCCATACAGAGAATCTGTTCTTCAAGCTCATGCCAGCAAACCCACTACAGCTTTCATTATAAAGTTTCATTGATGATTTATTGTCAGGGTATCTTGAAGGAGAATAACCTTAGCACAAGGTGATTCAGCCTCTGATCCATCAAAAAACACAAGACAAGAGTTTCCAGGCTTGAACATAATCGCCATTCTGGAGACGATGGTGAAAGAAAGCACGAGGGTAGCAGGGGATCTTAAATCGATGGCATAGGAGAAGATTGCTAACCATGGATTCCTGAGGAGTGGCCTCATCCATCATGAGGCGGTTACCATCATACTAGGCCCTGCACGCATCATCACTCCCCGCTGAGACAACAAACACAGCGCTCATGGAGCGTGGTGTCTACCAAGGGGTGAGATTGAGTACTCCTACGAGGGTTTATTGTGTGCGGAGGTGAGAATGTGTAGTGGTTCTTGGGTCGCAGCCCACAATAGTGTCAAGAGCAGCTACAGAGAGGGTCGTAGGTCTCCTTACTCTCTATCAAAAAGTCAAACGTTTGATTTTTATAAGTTCAAAGAGCTTTCCTTTTCCAAACTGTGCTGTCATTTTGAAAGGCAACCTTGTTTAAAACTTGGGTATGAGACCTGTCATTGAAAGCCCATTGCTAAACAGTCGTAGACCAAGAAGTCAAAATTAAGTTAGCTTAATAGAAAAACACCAGGCACTTAGACACAAAGTAGTCTCTCAAAGCAGTCAGGTTGCTTTTGCCAGCAAAACCTTAAACCAAAAATATGATACTAAATACATTGTTTACAACAGAACTGCCAAAGAGGTTTCTTTGTAGCTATGCCAAAGAGAACCACTTATGGTCTTCCAAAGAACCTTTCAGTGGACAGCTCTTTTTGTAAATGAGATGTGCAAGTGTGAAGACATTTTTTGAAGTCTAAAAAACCTCCACATTATAGTTTTTCCCTACAACCATAATACCAAGCCATATTGTCATATTTTCCCGTTTTCCCGAAAGCATCTTAGTATTAAGATCTCTTAACTGGTAGATCATAAGTGTGATGCTCACTCTACCATTTATGAATTATCTTTGTGTTAAGATGCTTTCAGGAAAACCATCCAAACACAATTTGGTCACCGCTTTTTGAATATGAGGCATTCTGTTTCATTTTATTTATTTTATTGGAAGTTCAGTCTCTACATTATACTCCATTATTCTGTCAGCTCCATCATTAAAATGTCGTAATTTTTATAGCTTCCTACAAATTATTTGAAAGCTGTAGACCATCAGTATCATATTAGACTCACTTTATAAGTAACTGCTTTTATATTCTTCAAAAAAGTGATTCCAAACTTTTAAACAGTGATTCTGAACAACAGCACACGCTTTTGCGTGGTGAGGTATCATCATTATCTGGCATTCAGAAGGAAAGCAATGCTTTGGGCTGTGTATGACGCAACACCAATGTGGGTCCTGAGTCAAGAGCTGCTGATAACCGCTGGGACAGAACCCTACCTGAATGTACTCTTTGTTGCTGTCTTCTGCGGGGGTCCAGGCATTGTCCTCGTTGTTGAGGCGGGCCAGCCGAGGCTGCCAGCGGCCGTCGTAGAAGGAAGAGGATGCCGTGATCTGCTCATCAGAAATCTTCCCCGACTCCATGCCAAAGGTGGTACTGCAGTGGAATGCTGGGGGAGATGAAGCGAGAGCAAGAAGGTAATGGGAGACTTTTCAAAATACCTTGCTCAATCTGTAACAACAAAAGCAGTGACTAAGGAAACATAGCTTATTCAGAGCTTTCTAACAACTGGTGGGAGTGGAACGGTGAGGACGAGATTGAGTTACTATTGAATGATGAGAAACAATGTAAACAGACAGACAGAGAGGGAGGAAGGGGAAGGTTTGCTTGCAGATCCATCGAGTGAAAGATGAGAAAATGCGAAAGAGATGTAGATAAAGCAAGACAGACAGATAAAGGCTTATAAATGACGGATAGATGAAGAGATAGGGAGGACAGAGCTACTCAGCCTCTCTCAGATTACATTTAACTTGCCTTGCTGGCAGCTCTAATAAGACAGTCCATTAATAAACAATAAATGACTCTAGAAATGAAAATCTTTATCATGCTTACTGTCGCTAACTTCCTTGCGGGTCATGTTATAGCGAGCAGAAAAGCCATCTTTGGCCACGGCCATGTCGGTGTGGAAGGACAAGGAGAGGAGCCCAGTTGAGGACACGATCTCCGGAGGGATCTTTGTGCCACAGTATCGTCCAATCAGTGGTGCCACTGTCGGAGAAAGTCAAGCAAGAACACTGAGATCACAATCATGAACAACATCAAGCGTCTGCAGAGATCCTTCTGCTTATAATGGTGATGCCCTAGAGCCTAGAGTTCTCCAACTGGCCCTCAGGAGTCCTCAGATGTTTCATACTTTGCTTCCTATGTGTTGGAGCAAATATGTGCCTTGAGGACCATTTTGAGAACCTCTAACCTTAAATGCTCGAAATGTTTCAAAACTTCTCTGTCTTCTTGCTCCCATCTGCTTCATGAGTTTCTAGGGGGACTTGAAAAATCCTCAACTGTTAATCCCTGATTATTAGCCTGTCGAGGGAAGAAAGGAGCAGTTCAGCTCCTCAGAAAGTAATTCATGGCTTTAAATCGAACACTTAAGGCTCTGCAGTGAACTTGTAAAAGCTACCTTCCACATAAAAGACTGAAAAATCAAAGAGTTAAACATTAGGTTAATACAGTAACAGATGATTTATTGATTTGGACATAAAGTCTGACTGTATTAGTCCGTCTGGTGTTCATAAAGCACTGCATAGGCAGAGCACGGTTTAAAGATCTGCTTTAAATCAACTTACTATGAACTGATCCAAGATCAGCACTCCATCTCTGAGCCTACATATGAGGCTAAATAAATGTATTCTTTCATTTGGTAGAACTAAATAAAGATACTGTAAGGAGGTGATGTTTTATAAGCACATTATGGAGGTGAACAGTTGACAAGGTAACAAGACCCTTAATGCAGTAGCAGCACTAGGACTGGTGTTTTGGCTGGGCAGTACAAAGTCATGGGTGGGCTGAACTTGAATTTGGCTCCTGTGGGCAGGGGGAAGTGGTGGGTTCAAACGACTGGGGGTTGGAGGGGCACATGGCTAAAGTATCTAAGTAAGTCAAGTAACGTAAGATATCAATGTGATATATCAGTGTAACACTGTAACTACGTGAGAACTAGACATATCAATATAACATTATCAATGTGATATAAAAGAAATTTTATACTAAGAAAATCACCCATATTTACAATATAAAAGATCCTGCTTTATTAACTATAGATATCTTACTGGCTCATATTTCAGAATATGAAGGTTCAGCTAGTGTACATGCTGCCCCGAACACTCCACTGTATCACGCATGAAAAGCAAAGTGAAAGCATTCGTTTTTACATAAGCATCTCTTGAGTCGGTACAAGAAGAATTCCCTGGGCACCCTTCTTGAATATGGATGGAGCTGAAATAACATCAATAGACCTCTTAGGTGATTTCACATAACATCGAAGTCCAAAAGGGAATGGCAGTTCTACATTTTGACTTTTTTTTTTTCTTTTCTGCCTCAAAGCTGAGGCAGTCGTGGGCTGAAGGTTAGGGAACTGGCCCTGTGACCACAGGTTGCCGGTTCAATCCCCAGACAGCACATGACTGAGGTGTCCTTGAGCAAGACACCTAACCCCAGGATTCAGGATGGAGCAAAGCTCAGCGAGCCCTCACAGTTATCGAGATTGGTTGAAATGGGATTTTTGGGCAGTGAATTTTGCTTCAGTTTATTTGTTCACAGGGTTTTTATACTGAAATTAAATCTGAGCACTGATTTTGGATGGGCCAATGATAATGGGATGGCCATGGCCTACTGGACCCTAGTTATAGCGCTGCCACTGTCTTAACATACTGTGCTAAGTGTGTTTTATGTAAATGGTTCACTTGCAGCCTTTTCGTAGCCTCCTTACTGGGCTAAAACCATCCTTCTTGCTGTAATTAACCTATTTTGGCACTGCTTTTGTGCACTAGTAGTCAAGTATGTGGGTCACTAAAGTTAGCTAATGAGTCTAGCTACTAAAACTTTACCTCACTGTTTATGCAAATTCTACGTAAAATCACTGCCCCCTTCCAGTTTGGCTGGCGAGAGCAGTCCTTTCAGCAGCCACTTCAATTCCAAGGTTTTCTGGTCCCACATCTTCTGTGCTGACGCTACAGTACAGGGTGCTTGAGAGCCTTGAGGCTGAAGCTTTAGCATGAGCTATTTTGCATGAGCTATTACAACCACTTGTTAATGACAGAATGAGCACCGCAGGCTCATTAAAAAATGCTCAGCTGAGAAGTCTGGCTAATACTGATGGTAGCCCCATTCAAAATGCAAAGTCAGATCACACTAATATATTATAGGTTATCAAAGACAACATCAGTTAATGATGCCCAGCAGACAAGGACAAGGTTGACGTTGATTTGCCCGCTGTAAAAATATCACGGCTTAGAAGCTTCTGCTGACTCCAGAACAGACTGAAAGCTGTTTGTCACGACAGAGACTGGATATTACCCACTCTGGAGAGTGGCTGACCAGACAGGGTGTGATCCTTTGTCCTCAATCCAACCCAGCACCCTGGATTAGGGGGGCTTTTCTGTGATTTCTTTCACAACTTCTGACTGCTAGAGCTTTTGATTTCTAGCCCCTTTACCTCACAGGCTTATCGCTTGTGTCTGTGTCTGTTTGGTATTTTAGGTGGTCGATTAAAGGGTGCATGGTGCCCATTTTGATTCATGTTGTAAAATTTGAACCACTGAAGTCTAAGCTTTGAGATAAAGAAAACCGAGGTGGTGCATGTAGACTACTAAAAATAATGGCTTGTTGGGAGCGAAGCCATAACAGAACCACTTTTGATTACCTTTAAGACCAATGGATGGCTCTTAAAAGCAGTGGTTCTCAGAGACCCCCCCCACACAGTCCACAATTTTGCTCTGTCCCTTTGTTGGGAGGTGGGTAGAGCAAAAACACGGGCTGTCGAAAAAAAAACCTCAGGACTAGTTTGAAAATCACTGCTTTGAAGACCTATTTTGTAAATGAGATGTTTGGGTGTGAAGAACCCTTTTAAAGCTTTAAAAACCTAAATGTAAAGGTTCTACACTCATTAAAAGTTTCCAAACTAAACCAACTATGAGTTAGAAACCTTCTTAAAAGATTACTATTATAAACTATTTACACACTGATGTTTAAGGTTGCTGTACTATTTAAATGTAATGAAGTAATCGCCTAATTACTTACAAATCAGGATCGTTGATTTATGGTCAGATTCAAGTCTGCACTTCCAATTATTTTCCATTTTCCATTGATCTTGTGTTACACTTTGCAACATTTTGTCATATCCTGCTATTAAAACAAAAAGTCAGAAATGGAAATGCAAATATACTTTTTTGTGAAACTATGTCACTTATGAAAACACATAATTCTATAAAAAAAGGCCTGTCAAAAGTTTCAATGTGTTAAATTATAATTACGAAAAAACTTTCCGAGTTTTCCAAGTTCAACGGTGACAGTAGTGCAGGCTAAACCAAGCTGTGACTGTGACCTTGTCTTAATCCAGCTTTTAAAAGGATTTTAATATGACACCTCTGATTTCCCTCCATGCAACGAAGAATTCATGAGCTGTATCAACCACAGCAAGAGGCTACACGTAGTTCTCCAATCATCTTAAGCTGTCCAATGACGTTGGACATGTCTTAGAGGAAGCAGATGCTAACCTTCATCTTCCCAACTTGGTAGATCTGACTCACAAGACCTAGCAAGTGGGTGGAAACCGGTCACCGGTTTGCCTCACACAAGCATTTCTGCAAACTGTTTGTCAGTTAGAATGGCTCACTCATCAAGGTTAACATAGAACGCAACCGTTCCTGTGACCTCCCCCTTTACACATCTATGACATCCCATAAATAAAACCAACACCTGTAAAAGTCCCAAATGTTATAACCGCTGGAACGCCCACATGCTTGCCTCGGCAGACACCAATTTCAGCAGGAACATCTTCCCGTCCTTATCTTCTGCCTTCCACAGGACAGATAAAACAATCACTCCACTTCTCAAAAAGGAAGGAAGAGCCTTCTCAGATAAGGATGGTCTGAAGAGGGAGCGAGAAAGGGCTTGAAAGGGGATCGCGACAGACGATGAGGTGGAGAAAACAGGAAATAAGTCGTGGTGGAAGCCTCGGGCCCTTTCGAAGGTGTCAACACGTGCTCTTGAGAAGGAGGAAGAGCTCAATAGCGGGCTGGCATGCTCGCGACCTTGAGTTAAAAGGAGCACTTCACACCCACTCAGAAGACTGCTGATGATGCACTACATATGAGGAGCGAGATAAAATTCAGTTGGAGAAACAGCTTGATATTTCAAGCAAAAAAAAAAAAAAAAACGTTACAATTTCTCAGCTTTTGGCAACTGTACGGAAATCAGCTAGATAGCGGGAGAAGTTCCTTAATCCTTACGAAGCTTAGGCTGACAAATCTCATGCTGTAACTTGATAGCGTTTCTTCACAAGGCTCAAATGGAGAGAGTTGAAAGTGTCACATTCACAGGTAGCACAAGGGACATTGGTAACCCTTTATTTGAAGGCTACCTACATAAGGGCTTCATAACACATTCATAAGCGCTGAATAATGTGTTTATGAAGCACTACTTGAACATTTATTAAGTGCTTATGTCGGTTCTCGCAACCTGACATGTTTTATGAAATAATTGACATTGTACTGACATAATAAGAATAAACCTTGAACATATTTACAGCACTAAACATTTAAAACACTATACATAACTATTTATGTCAGCATTCTTAAGGCGACATTGTATTAATATCAGGTGAAATAGGCCTGGAAACCACCCCCTCTTCCCTCCATGGCATGGATAAGATGATTGATGCAACTATGTATAGTGTTTTAAATGTTTAGTGCTGTAAATATGTTCAACGTTTATTCTTATTATGTCAGTACAATGTCATTTATTTCATAAAACATCTTATGTCAGGTTGCGAGAACCGACATAAGCACTTAATAAATGTTCAAGTAGTGCTTCATAAACACATTATTCAGTGCTTATGAATGTGTTATGAAGCCCTTATGTAGGTAGCCTTCAAATAAAGTGTTACCAGGATATTTTTGATGGAAAGTTAGTGCATACAGTCTTGTTTTGTTTATGTTTTGTTTTATATTTTGTAATTTCTTGCAATGCAATATTATACTAACTATGCATTTACGCAACGGTGTATTTGCACTTAAACTGTCAATTGGGCTGTGTTAAATTATAGACCACAAAACGTTGATCCTTTTTAAAAAGGTTCTATATGGAACCATACAAAACACAATGTGAAGAACCCTTTCATGATGCAAAGAACCTTTTAATCATTCTTTGAGTGTTCGTGGTTCTATAGAGAACCATTTTCTTCACTAAAGAACCCTTAAAGAACCATCATTTTTAAGTTTGTGCAATGACTTCAGTGCAAACTGGCTAAGCTGTTCCTAGGTTATAATAAAACCTTGGGTCCTGGCCGGTGGGCTCTGGCCATTTCTCGTCCAACCAACTAGCAACACCTTCCCGCCCCTTTGAACCAAAGGAACCACATGTTCAGCACCATCTGCCCCACCTAATCCATCATCACTTACACAGCGCTAGTTATCTAGAAGCACTCACCCTGGGGCAGGCCGTCCCACACTTCCAGCCAATCGTATTTGCAGTCGCCCTCGGCCATCAGCAAGGGGTCGTTCTCCAGGTCGAAGGTTTTGAAGGTGAGGGTGACCTCAGTCTGAGGAGGGGTGATGATGATGTAGGAGCATTCCAGGTTGTGAGGGTACTTGTCAGGGAAGTCGGGCGACTCGATCACGCCGGTTGGAGCAGTGAAGTTCCGGAAACAGTGCTCCGAACCTGCCGTGCACAAAATAAAGAGGAAAACGGAAAAAATGATGAAAATGCTAATGATGCAAACCTCTGGAGAGCACATGCAAGTAAAATGCAATGATCTTTCATGTTGTTCTTCACGGTTCATTTAGAAGAACATGCATTACAGACAAAAGGTCTGGAAGCAACATTAACTTTATGAATTAAAAAGTGAAAATGTTACTGTTTCTAGAGAAAACGAACAGTAATATGACTAACATGGGTTCAAAGGGGTCTGACCGAAGGCCGAGTCACACCAGATGTGTTGCTGAGGTGAGTAAATGATATGCTGGCTTCACTATGTATCTAATATTTCTTATTAAGAAACTGTTGTAAGAATATTATAACATTTTCAACTTATTCCTAAATATTTTTACTGGTTTTGTGTAGTTTTATGTAATCAATGCGTCTCATTGCATTGCTAGATACAATGCTTGAAGCAAGCACACATATCTACCAACAGCGTAAGACAATTTCACTAAATAAAATCACTTCAAACTATTTAAAACTTATTTCATAATATATAAATATATAAAAATGATAATTGCTACACATTTAGGCTTCTTTTAGAATTCTTTGACTCTATAGAGACCCAGTCAAATCCAAGTATCTGACTTTCTAAACTATATTTAAAATCATAGTCTTCTAAAAGGTGACAGCCATGTCAGTATGGTAGTTTCAGAGCAGCTCCTAAGCTGTACTAATGTATATATATTACATATATACATACTAATATATATATATATGATATTCCCATCTGAAACAGGTATGTGATGGAGGAAGATTCAAATGCTGACGTTTCTCATTTTCCGTATATATAAGGTAACTGTTTGCAGTAATACTGTCCTTCTAATGAGTTCCATTCAGATGGTTACATCAACTCAATTACTCAATCTGCTCAATGTAAGGAACTGTTGTCAATAAAGAGAGAGAAGACGTTTCTTATTCAACATACAACACTAAGCCGTTTTCACTGCAATGAAAAACCTCCTGAAGTTGAATTAAATGTCATTAAATATGCTTGACTGGTTTCTGGCAAACTTACTTAAATGTAGCCTATTTTATGATATATATAGCTGTATGAAGCAATTTATATACTTCTGGTCAAATTCCATGTTTTATAGGTTTGCAAAGTGAAAATAAGTTAACATACTTTACAGGGAATAAAGCTAGATGTGGAATATCTTTGCAGAATGTTCTACAATTTCTATTTATTTGCTGAATTTCAGAATTTCGGAGAAAAACAGAATCTAAAATGTAAAACGTGCCATAACGATAGTACAGTCCACCCTGTACGCACATGCCGTAGTTTTAAATACTTACTATGCAGTAAAAGTATGGCCAAACATTCGCCAATGACTTCAAAAAGCCACTTCTTGCTTACATATTTTAGTCTGTTGCGCATTTCTTCATAGCAAAATGCGAAACATGTGCTAGACACAATGTCTTCTGAGCCACTCAGCCATATGCTGAATATTTAAAAGCTTTACAATACGCTGTAGCCTAAACAAGCTCCTGCAGCTCTTCATAAACATTTCATCATTTTCTCGGCAAACATCTGGGCTGTCTTTTTTGATACAGTCTACTATTGTTTGCATGTGTTTCGCAGGTGCTCTGGGGAACTGGAAAAGGTGCGAAAGGAGCAGTCTGAGAAAGCCTGTGAGTGCTTGGACCCGCATTGCCACCCCATAGCTTTACTGTATTGTGCCTGCCGAATGCAGAGTGGAACGGGGAGAGAGGGAAAACAACTGAACTTAATGGGCGAGAGAGAGAGGCGGGAGCAAGAGGAGGAAACAGGCGAGCTTAATGAGAGGGAACGAGAGATCAAGAGGGAGAGATAAACAACAAAACAAACAAGCCTAAGTGGGAGGCGGCAGGAGCCCGTGGCTCATCTACTATGCAGATTTATGCCTGCCGAGTTGCTCACCTTGAGCTCTGGCAGCTGCGCGGGCCGCCGAAAACTTCCCATCGTGCTTTGCTCTCACCTGGAGACGTGGCCTAGGTCCTGAGTCATTGTGAAGACGTTTATGGACGTGCACATCAATGAGTGAGCGGCATGGCTCTCCATGACCAAGCAGGGTCAGCTCTCTCTCTCTCTCTCTCTCTCTCTCTCTCTCTCTCTCTCTCTATCTGACACTCTTTCATTCCTTTTTTTGATTTAAACTGTAGAACAAGAACACTTTCCCATTTATTTGAACTTTTTGGCCCATGTTCACGACGTCCACACATGAGCAAGAATCAC
Organism: Pygocentrus nattereri; assembly: GCF_015220715.1. Lineage (NCBI taxonomy): Eukaryota > Metazoa > Chordata > Actinopteri > Characiformes > Serrasalmidae > Pygocentrus > Pygocentrus nattereri. The sequence continues at coordinate 8,035,798 of NC_051222.1, read as the reverse complement.
TCACGCCTATTGAACAGTTGTATAAATGTAGTCTGCAAAGCTTTTATGGACCATTCTGCCCATCTTATAAACCTGATCACAAGATTATGAGACCATTAAGTATTCAGACCTTAGATATTTACTGCTAGAATCTAACTACTAACAGAGCCAATACCAAACATGAATATACAAAATGGTCATTTCTAGAGCATTTCTATTGTATTTTGGGGTTTTTTTTAGATCTTTTTGACGCCTTTTGAACTGAAGTGTCATTACTGGAAAAAAAAAGAGTTCTTGTCTGTAGGCGGGGCCTTATTTTAGCCACTCCCCTGCAATTTAGAGCAGGAAATGTGACTGCATCCCTGTCCATCATGACCACATGGTGGGTAAGTAACTGTGTACCAATATCTGAAAGTCTGTTTTAATACATTTGTGTCCAGCTGTTTCATAGCTCAGGCACTGACTACTGATTTTGAGTTCTGCTCAAAAACCTTGGTAAAGTTTTGAAAGTGTTATGATTGTTATGAACGTTCAATCATTTGATTTAATACAATAAACTTTGTAACTAAGAGGTCATTCAAAGCTACGGGATTTTAGTCTAAAGTCTAAGATCAGTGAAATGCATGTCGGACAAATTCGCCCTGGTTTTGCACTTGAGCTGTGATGCGAATGTAGCTACCAAGTAATGGAAGCTTATAGAGCATCAATTAGCTTTATGCAAACATGTCTCACACAATCTCTGACTCTACGTCACCGACTGTTACCTCAGAAAGAGGCGATCCTTAAAAAACAACAAAAAGGTGCCACGAAGGGTTCTTTGAAGAACCATAGAAGAACCACATTTGGTTCCCTATAGAACAAGGTACATTTACCTTTTAAAGGTTTGAAGACTTTTAAAGACATCACACAAAGGTTCTTTACCAATTCAAGGGTTCTTCCTAGAACCAAATATGTGGTTGCCCTCTCAGACATCACATTTACCAAAATGGTTCTCTAAAGAACCATCCACTGAAACCAAATCAATGGATAGTTCAACAGCTGGATGTATGAGCAAGGAAACTTGCTAAAGTTTAAAGAACCTCCACCTAATGTAAAGGTTCTTCACCAATTTGACGGTTCTTCCTAAAAGCTGTACACTACGTGGTGGTCTCTTTAAACTTTGAAAAGGTTCATCATGGTCACAAATCTCTTTTACTCTCTAAAGAACCAAACACTGAAAGGTTAATTAAGGTTCTTCTATCCTGTATGACTAAATTTGTGATGTTTCCTAAGTACCAGCGCTGGTGGTCTAGATTACAATGATAAAAACATTCCACTTCTGACACCAGTAGCACCCTGTCTCTCTACAGAACAAGTTTTCTCTGCAGGAGGGTGAGTCGGCCAGGGCCAAAGAATGAGTAAGGCATTCATTCAAGGGTCATTCTCAAAGCTATCTACACAAAGAGGTCACTTTCTATATGCTTTTAGCAGTGACCAGGTCACTTGTACCTGACCTCCATTCCATACTGAAGGTAAAGAACCACTCAAAGCTTCCACACTGCACATCCGCAGGAATAAGAGCACTAGATTCATCCCGAAAAGGACGCTAGCAGAGCCGCACTATGCTGTAAACCCATACCCCACTCACCCACGCGTACTTATCCACACACAGAACCGCGAGCCCACACTCTCCTTATTTAACAGTATTCTCCATGTTCGCTTTCTGCACCCACAAACAGCGATATTAATAGCACCGCACAAGCGTGTGTGGAGGCAGGTATCAGCAGCAGCTCTACGGCACAATCCGTGCTGGAGGAATGCATAACAATCTTCCAGCTGCTAAACATCAGCAAGAAACCCTCCACATGACTCACGCAGCACCGTGTGAGGGCATCACTGTTTTCCCTCAACATATATACAGTAACTATGAGACAGAGGGCTTAAAGCAGTGTGAGGGAGAGTCTGCGTGTCTGCACATATTCTTGTTTTCCTTACATTTTCAGGACAAAACTGTTCCTGACCTTGTAGGGAAATGAGGGAAACAAAGATCTAGTATACAATGTCAGGATCAACAAACATATGTCTATAAAGGGTTCTCCGCATTATAAAAGTGTTCTTCAGATTGACGGTGAATACGTCACTCATGGTTCTATATAGAACCTTTCTGGAAATGGGTCTGTATAGTAGCACGAAAGGCTCTTATGTTGTTATGACATCAAGCTTGTAACAATGACCTTTTTTGGTGCTGCTCAAAAAGGTTCTGTATAGAATCATCTGCAGCACATTCTCCAATAACAATAATAAGACTAAGAGCCATCTTTTGTGTATATTATACATCTTGTGTGTATATATATTTTACAAATAGGACATAATTACATTATTATTACTACAAACATGTACCGTCAGAACAAAACCTTGTATCTCCAAAATGGTAACTTTACAGGAGAAAGAAAAAACCTACTTCACTTTTAATGTAAGTCAATGGAACCAGAGGTTATTTCAAGTCAATTTGGGCTGTTTGTGTTTGTCCGTTCATCATGAAATTTACACACAGTTTAAAGGCCAGAAAACATTTTCAAATTGTGTCAGAAACTGAAAAACGACAAAAATGGAGATACAAGGTTTTGCTCCAACAGTACATATGGGCAGTCATGGGCTGGAGGTTAGGGATCCAGCCTCGTGACCGGAAGGTCGCCGGTTCAATCCCCAGAGCCGACAGCACATGGCTGAGGTGCCATTGAGCAAGACACCTAACCTCCAACTGCTCCCCGGGCGCTGTAGATTTGGGCTGCCCACCGCTCCGGGCAAGTGTGCTCACTGCCCCCTAGTGTGTATGTGGTGTTTCACTGCCCAGATGGGTTAAATGCGGAGGTGAAATTTCCCCGTTGTGGGACTAATAAGGGTCACTTAATCTTAATATATATATATAAAACTAGACATTATAACTGTGTGGATGTGTGGATGCATGACTGACGACTGTCACCAAGACTTTTCCCTTATTTCTTTTTGTTATTACTGGGTCAGACCCGTGCCTGACCGTGATCCCCTCCAGAAGTGGGCCGTCCTGTCAGAGCCTTCTTCCATTACCCCATCTCCCCCTTCGCCTCCCACTCTTTGACCTTGCCATGCGTGCTGCCGCCGTGAGACAGACACACACACCCAGCAGGGGGGCCCTATGCATGAGTGCCTCGTAACCGCTTATTAGTTCGCGTTTGTGAACACACTAAAAACAGTTTCCTTTCCCTCCTTGGGCTTCCCTTCCTCTCCCCGTCACCGAGAGTGACAGTTGGGTATGTGGGAGGGGTGGCAAAGGAAGGGTTTGTTACTGGGTAGAAACGTGTTATGCGGCCTCATGTAAGCGAGTGCTGTACGTCAACTTCTTTAATGTGCAGGAAATCAATAAAAGCCATTTGCATCGTTCTAGACAATAACCATTGACACTACAATAGAGTACAGTCTTTAAAAAGGTGCCACAATGGGTTCTTTGAGCTTAAAAGAGCCTAAAAGGACCACTTACGGTTTCCTAAAGAACACTGGGCCTCATTCACCAATATCTTCCTTAGTTTTTCTCAAATTCGTTCTTGATAAAGGTCCTAAAAAAGTCTACGTCAGACTCATGATGTGTTCTTAAACCAAAGTACTCTGCTCTGGAGCGTGCGTAGATCCCGTTCTTACCTGAGAACAAATCCCTAAGAAGAAAACATTGATGAACATCAGAATCTTAAGTGGGTTTTAAGAAGAAATTTCTTCTTAAGAACACTTGGTGTATGAGGCCCAATGCCTGACAGAGAGTTTCATGGGTGTGAAGAACTCTTAAGGCAAAGGTGCTTTACCAATTTAAAGTTCTTGTACATTTTGTGGATGTTCTTTAAATTTTACGAAGGTTCATCAAGCAAAGAAACTACTTTTCTTTTACGAGAGTATCTAATGACTCCTCGATGAATCTCAATATCAGCTTTTTCACAATCCACACCTTTGCTGACTAACTGTTGCATCCCTAGTGTAGTGCATCCCACAGCCTCGTTTCCTTTCCTTTATCCGTCAGTGGGACAGAAAAGGTCTGCCGAGTTTTTCACCTCTACTTTCTGGACTGCCCCGCCGCCTTGGCCAGGACTTCTCCATGGATGTTCCATGGATCGTTGCCTCAACAACAATAACAACACCACCACCAAAGACAAAGAACAACACTTCAATTCCTCCAAATAATATGGGCTATTCTGTAGTGCAGCATGCTTAAGAAATTAATGTAGAGAACACCTTAGCTCAAGCATATGATGGATGACACAATGACCCATCCCGAAATTAATCGACACAGTGAAGAGAACTACTTATTTGATTCTTATGTCGAGGTCTGCAAAGTTAATTGGATGTCATTAAAACAGTTAGCAGTGTGTACGTCTTAATTTAGTAGAGACTAAGTAATAAAAGTTCTGAGACTCACTCCCAACTTCTGCCAAGTGAATGGCTGGAAAGCACATGCTCCCAGGATGGGTGCCTGACCCAGAAGAGAGCGTGACACATATAGCAGAGTAGAACATGGCACACTTCTGACATCCCTAGAGTACGTGATCATGCCTGCAAGTGAGCAACAAGATCTGGTGGAAGAAAGGCTGCTGATGCAAACTTAAAATGTGGTGGTGCAGATTGTCAGACGTCAGAATTTCCCCTGTATTTCAAATACAGTCAATCAGCCAAGACAAGTTTGTTGTCTGAAGTTTGTTTCTTTAGTTTCACAAACCGCATACGCAAGTCTAGGTGAGGTTGCTGAAAGGAATTCGGTGTAGTTGATCGGCCAAGTTCAAATTTTGCATTACTTCAGTGCTGGAGCGACAAAAACTTCTCTCAACCTGCTCAAGCATTGTTTATGTGGTCTAGGACACTAAACTATAAAACAGAGCTGTGTAGTTCAACACTAGGCATTAGGTGTGGGGTGGAATGCCGGTTCCTCTTCTTGTGTATCCAGGCACATGGATGAAATACATGAAGCTGTGAATGTAATCTAGCGTCCATCCACTTGAGTGATGTGCATGCACATAAAGGTGAATCAGAATTCCTGTTTACCTACAGCGAACTTCTGTCCATGCTTATAGTAAGTGATGTTGTGTCCTACAATACATTGACAACCCCAGCGCTAAACTAAAGAAGTCAAATTTGGACATTAAACATGTCTTGGCTGACTGACTACATGTTGAGTAAATGGAAAAGATGTAAATGTTGGTGTTGATTTCTCAAGAAAGCATTCAGTAACAGCCACACAGTCTGAGGCAAGCGTGTGAAAATGTAGCTATTACGCTAAACTTTCATCACTTTTTGGCTACATTTGCCTCGTAGCTCACGTGAAAAACTAAAGCGCAAACTCTGGATGCCACACAAGTCTTGGTTGATTACATTTAGGTTAAGGGGACCCTTGTGTGGATTTGATCCCCCAAACTCTCTGTGACAGTCTGTTTTTGGAGGGAAGGAAAGGGAATTTCCAAAGTCAGACTTCCTCCAGTGTGAAGAGAGGCGGGCAGGTAGTTAAAGCTCTAGGCCTTAATAACAGTTGTTTGCCGGGTGTGAGGAGAGACAGCAAGAGAGTGAGAGAGATAGAGGGAGGGAGAGAGTAAGAGAGAGACTCAAGGTTGCTGTTAAAGTGGCAGTAAATTCCACTGGGCGACCAGGATGGCCTCCAGACTGCTCCCCCACAGGTGGTGGGCGGGGCCGATGCCGCCCAGGGTGACGGAGACCTCTGGCCCTAATTGGCCCTTCCTGTTTCTTCCTGTGAGCGCGCCAAGAAGGCAGCAGAGCCGAAGGCACCATAGCGGGAAGTCTTCCTGCGCTAACCGTGGCAACAGCATCACAGCCACGTGACCGGAGTGTGAGTGGTAGGGGGTTAAAATCTGGCGTGACTGAACTGGGGCAGAAAAAGGGGGGCAATAAGGGAGGGCACGATTCTTTGCTGATTCTCAACGGAGAGGAACTGGGGGGACACTGGGAGGCATGGGAGGGGGGGTTCGGTCTGCTCCCCAGTGGAAGACAGAAGGTTTTGAAGGAGAGGGATGGCTAATGGGGGTCACAAACAAACAAGATTAGGCAGGATAATGGGTTACAGGTTAAATCCTTTAATGATTTAATTATTGGCTTCCATTGTTCAGTCACTTAGGGGGCATCCTAATCTTTCAAACGTCAATATGAGAAAATTGACCTTCCTTTAACTTTTTACTAGTTTTCCCCAGCCTTCAACATTTCATGTCCTTCGGTTATATTCCCTGTTTCATGTGTACTCTATTACTGTGCATGTCTAGCTTTTGACAATGCTCTTTGTGCACAGCTGTGCAAGATCTTCCTATCTTCTGTAGGTGTTAAACACAGCTTTATATAAGAACACCTACTCTGACGGTTCCCGGAACATCTCATCACTTCTTTTTTGGTATCTTCTGGCAACCTTCAGTAAAATTAAAGCTGCAGATGCAGGAGCAAAAAAAAAAAAACATGCTAAAATGTGGTGTGCATCACTGTTGCGAGTCACCCTGGAAAGCCTGAAATAGTCATTTAAACGTCAGAGGTATCAGATCAGCTTTCCCAGGGGTTTTTCCATGTTACATGCACAGGCTCAAAAAGAAGGTCTGGATCTCAAGGCAAAACCAATATTATAATGATTCAGACATCAGTGCTGAAAGATTCACCATTTTATGTTGAAATTGCAATTTAAAAGAGTGCAAAATTCAATTTCCAAGAACAGCCATTCCAATTTAAGCCATTTTCTATTAACAATGTTATCTTAATTGGGCAACATTAACCTAATATCAGGGTTTATACCAATAACTCTATGCTATGACATCACAGCCAGTGTTCAGTACTCAACTCTTAAGCCAGAAAAGGTGGATGTTCTTGTCTTCTTGGCCAGAACAACAGGTCTCGACTTCAATTTCCAGAAAATAATTGCAATTTAGTTCGCAGTTGCACTATTGATCAGAAAAATTGCGATTTGATATTTTTTTTCCCCAAATCGTTCAGCCCTGGCAAATATGATGACAACAATAGAAGATTCGCATCAAGGAAAAACCCTTACCAAAGTTCAGACAGAGTTCTCTTGGAATAGTCTCGGACCACTGGATTCATCCCCCCTCAGAGGTCCAAAGCACAACCCACGTTCCAAATTGTTCCTCCGCACATTTTGTTTCCACCAGAGAGGTATAAAATGCTTGCAGTGTGGCTTTAAGGTCTTAGTTTGCTGCCATTGTGTATCTAGCCCTTTTAAACAATTATAACCCAAAATCATTGGGATTGTGCAATAGGCTTGGGTTTAGAAGGCTTGCATCCAAAGATGTGATGCCAAAACCCCCAGCAACAAGAAAGAATGAAGCAGCTGATGGTGATCAGACGTTTAGAGCATGGCTGAAAGGGATCTAACTAAGAATCAACTCCTTTCTTGTCTGTACAGAGTTCTCAGTTCCTTGATTCCTTCAACACCCAATCTAAGGATTAATGGGAAAAATTTGACTATGAAATGCAGCGGTCATACCCAATTCTGTGCGGGTAACAGGTGCCCACCTTCGCCTATCATTGGTATGTATTGCCATAAAGAAAATAGAGAACATAGGCTACATTAACACAGCAGGTAAAAGTGGCCCAAACCTTATTTTCCTACAAATCTGATATCTTTGTTTGGCTATTCACATTATCTTTTAAATGTGATCCATATGTGTCATCAGTCTGAACAGATCAGCTCCCAAGCTGACCAGCATGAGCAAAAGAACAATGCTTCACAGTACTTCACGTGGCTCATCCAGAGGGAAGCAATCATGACTATGAACGCACAGTTTCCGTTTCATCTTCGCCAGCATCACAGTAGCAACCATGAAGATCCAACGGCTGACAGCTGGGCTCACAGTTCAGAATGTGTTCAAGCTCATGTCATTTCTCTGGTTCACGTCCTCGGATTCTTTAAACACTGCTTTCAGACTTTTAACTGTTCCTTGATGCTGCAGCCTTGGTCTCCTATGGGGAAATGAGGGGGAATTCTCTCCTGTGAGGAAAAGAATAGGATTTGGGCCACTTTTACCTGCGGTGTGAACACAGCCATAGTCGACCAGTACGTACTGGTAGGGTTATCTACTAAGAACTTCCATGCAAATGAACACAGGTGCAAGTTCAGAATCAAAACATGATCCCAATATGGTTCACATGCTATTTGCATGACAACCAGAAGCTCTAAGGCCATTGCGCCTATATGGTAAATCACAACAGTGACTTTTTAACACCAAAACAGGGTCCAAAAAATGTTAGTAAATCTGCTCTGAAGCTTTCCTTCCTATGGCAAGAGAGGAAGGCCAGTTGTGCTCCTGTTGATGCATTGCCGGGAAACTTGGTATCAACTGAGAATTGAATGTCTTAACCAACGGTCCCACTCATGGACTATGATTGTTTAAGTTGAAGTCTATAGGGACTGTGCAGGCTAGAATATTTAACATCAAACTGTCGTCCAGCTGTGTTCAGAGTGTCTTCAAGCTAGTGCTGACCACTGAGTCTAATGCCTATGATTTACACTAAAGATCAGGCGTCCAAAATCTGTGGAAAATTAAACATCCGTAATGGCGATCGCCGTTTCCTTATATAACATCCCACTCTCGCAATTCCTCCAACAGGAATGAAAAAAGAGCAAACTGGATTATTCGTTCTCCCTGGGGTCGGCGGGTGTGCTGGTCCAGCTGGGGTACCGCGCAGTGTTGATATTTTGCCGGTCAGTGAGATCTTTGTGAGGATTTGGTGATCTCTCTCCCAGAGAAGTACAGAAGAGGCACACCTCTCGGCGGAGTGTTTACAAAAGATCCCAATCTCCATCAAAGACGCCTCCCCTTGTAAACAGATGCAAGTTCTGACTATACTGTACTCTAAACAAACAACTCTCTCTCTCTCTCTCTGAGGGGGGGGGTGTTTTTTTCCCTCGTTTCTATTTCCTTCTGCCTGGCAGCCTCCAAAGTTTTCCTCGCAGCCTGTAAACTGCGGCTTTTGCGGAACTATTTGGCCCCGAAACCTGACATGTGAAATCAAACAGCCGTCTTTCTCCAGAGCGCGGAAAAGCGGGAACAGCCGCTCGCTGCCTGAGAGCGAACGAGGCGTTTGCGACATATGCCAACCATACGCACCAACACAAACACGCTGCACACCCACACGTGGTTCACTTTATCGCTAACCCAGAAGCAAAGAGAGGCATTCATCTTTGTCAGTCACTCTTTGTGGAAGCGGGAACGTACCGCATTATGTGACTGATATCACCAGAGTAATGTTTGGAAACAGAGCAAATGAAATGCCACTGGGGACAGTCTGTGCAGCAATGACATCACTTTTCCTGATGATTCATCACTGTAATGTACTGTAATTTCAGATATTATGAACTAATGGCAATGACTGGTGTGTTTACTTCAGAGATTTACCGCATCACAATTCATGCTGAAGGGTACAGCTCTGCTAAGTTACTGTATCTTAATCAAATCTAATTTACACAATTTTCCTTCCCCTCTCATGCAGTGAGGCTAACACTGCTAATAAATAGCTGTTTCTAAATAAAACCAACAGGAATCATTAATGTCATCTAGTGTCATCATGCATGACATTCATCTACATGAAGTCGGATTCTGCAGGGAAGTCGGAATTCAGCACAATTACTAGTGTCCATAATGCCTTCCCCAGTTCTCAGCTACACTATAGTTTTTAAGTCATGCTGTGCCTTAAACACATCAACAAGTCTGTGCAACTTTATTGAAGAGCTGAATGTGGTTTGAGTGGATTTAGAGAAGTTTCTGAGATGTTTCATGGAAAAGTTTTGGGTGACTATTGACATCTACTGTTTGTCAGCAACGTTAGTCTTAAAGTGTGAGCACTACATTAAAAAAGTAAAATGTGGACACCAAGCATATCTTGGCTGGAGTAAGTGGAAAATTGCATACATTAGATTTCTTTGCCAAACCATTCCTTAAAGAAGTTACGGAAGTGTGGAATAGAACTTCAGATCGGTCATTAAAGGGGCTAATCCAGCTAACTATCCTCCCATGATTGTATGTACAGTCCCCTGCTCTGACAAACAAATTCAGCCCAGTCACTAAACTCATGGTCCACCGCCACCTCTCTGATCTTTTGCATCAGCAGGCTCCGGGCAGAAAGCTATGAGGCAACGTATACTTTACAGTGAGTGTGGCCACTACAGAAAAATCCCAACAGAAAACCCCAAGCAACCAAGGCCAGCAAGGCAATCTTGTCTGCTCCTCCAGTTGCCATATCCCCAAGGAAAGGAGATCAGAGTCCAATTAAGTGGGCATTCCTGGCATGCTTGCAGAAGGGATGAAAAGAGTTAAGCGTTTAGCCGCCGCCCCCTCCCTTCAATGCCCCCCACCCTCCCTTTTCCCTTAAAGTTAGTTTACTTTTTTCACCCTCTCCCTTGAAGTCTTAATTGGTCTCCGAGTGTGGGGGTAATTTCGAGGGGACGTTTAAGGAGCATGTCTGATGACTGTGCCGTGGAATCGAGATCTCATGACCTTCTGCAACAGCAGGGAAAAGGTTGCATAGGGTCACTGCACTAATGAGATTCTTTGCGTAACGTGGGGTCCCTAGAAAATCACAGACTCTTGACCCTCAAAAGTCCTTCTACAATCAATGCCCAATCAGACACAGCAGCACTTGACACACTAGTGGGAAGCCAAAAGAAAACAACTAAACAGGATTCTCCGGGAAGAGGGAAACAGGGCCCAAGATGGAATAAACATACCCAATAAAGACAACACAGCAGAAGGCTATATTATCCTATGGACACTCCTAACGTAACCCAGTGCCTTGGTTCTACAGGTACTGTGCATGTAAAAAGGTTAATCATTGGTTGACCTAGTTTGATGTAAGGAAGCAAACAGATGCAAATCATTAACATACGTTCGGCACATCCACCAATGTCAACAAGCTGCGAATCCTCCCAACTGCAGATCAACTCTGTGGAGCCCTAAACAGGAGAGTGGAGTTCACTCACCGGTCTTGTGGATCTCATAGCGCAGCGAGAAGCCAGCACCCTGGTGAGCGTAATCAGACACAAACTTGATGTGGAGGACAGGGCCAGAAGAGATGATGGCAGGGGGAGCGATGTTGCTGCAGTGCTTCCCCAGCAGGTCGGCTGAGTCTGAGTTGCCATCTCTTATCTCTATAAAGTCATACCTGGAAAGACAATGAAGACACCGGTTACTGTTACTGCTGATTCATCTCACATTCAGGCCTGTCACTGAACTCATGGTCCAGTGGTAATGACAGTTCACATCACCAGACTACAGCAGTATGACTTCAGCTAGCTTGTTCTCCATTCAGAATGTGGCCTTATAAAAGTGAGGGGAGCAACAAAACCAGCCGTGAAGCAGTTGACAGTCCAATCGAGCATTAACAAAACAAAGCTTTTCAGAAAAAAACTAGACAAAGCAAGGCAGAGCCTTTTCAAATAATAGATGGAAAACGCAGATGATGCTTGAACAAAACCAGAACAAACAAGAATTTTGTTTACAAAGAACGTCTAGAGCCGACACTTATGTGACAAGCTTAAAGAGTCAGCGGGAAAACAAAAGAACACAGCCTGAGACTGTATGAAGTGTGCCACAAATTGATTTGAATTCAGGAGAATTTAGGAGAAGTTTTATTTGAAACTGACCCAGGGTCACCTTTGACCCTCCGTAACCTGTTGCCTTCCCACAACAAACACACATTCTTGCTTGTCACTTCAGAAGCTGAAGACAAAACCCAGCTGTTTCACCAATCTCATTCTGTCTGCTGCCACGCTGTCCCAAAATATCCATTCTGGTATATAACTGACAGGCTGAAAATGCTAAAGAGGCACAAATGAAAGATTGTCGTGAATCTTGAGTGAAGTCAACTCATTCAAAGAATGCTTTCGGACACAACAGCAGTTCTTGAACCAGACAACCTCCAAATTGCTAAACCCAACCCAGCCGCCCTGCTTCTACATCCAATTAGCCATGTTTCCAAACTAGACTGTCTCCTGGTCTTGAATGATGAGGGATCAATAAAACCTTTCTCCTGTTAATCAATAGTATATATCCATTGATCGTTCAAGATAACGTCTTTCAAAGCCTCAGGGCCCAAGAATGAAGTCGATTTACATGTCTAACGAGTCTGAGGACTTTTCTCTCCAAGGTTTGCCAGAAATCAAGAGTAAACAAAACCGGTCATTATGTGTAACATAATGGGCTGTTTATTGCTAACTTCACAGACCAGCTTACAAATGTTCATGGGGTTATATGCACTTTTGTCTGGGCTAGTTTGGTTTGCTTTTTCCCTCTCATGTCCTTGACTGGAGCTTTCAACTGAAGGTGTTCTTTGTCCACTCCCCACCAATTAGCCAAATGTTTGAAACCAGACTGCACCCGAAAGTACTGAAATAAGTTAGGCAATCATCAATCGTTTTCTCGCTAAAATCGTTCATTTAGTAGTGTCCATTCGTTATTTAAAGTAACATCTTTCAGGAGCTTCATGTCCCAAACCCAGCAATAATTTTCAATCGTTAACTTCAATGAGAGGATTTTCAAGCTTTTTTACAGTAATACCTGGATAGCACCAGTTGAACGTTCTATGATGTTTTAGTGTCGTTGAGTGTTTAGTGGTAACTGTAGAATGGTAACTATGAATTTTTAAAGCAGGGTTACTAAAAGGAAGGCCCTTGAGCTAAAGCTGGACTGGAAGGATCTTTGATTTGGCCCGCCATAAGGATGCCTCCACCACCCCTCGGTTACTTAGACAACGTTTCTTTAAATTTTCATTTTGGTTTTAAACAAGATTTGACAACAGAAGGTTTTAAGATGATTTAAAGATGAATCTTCATGTGTAATGGAACCACATTATTAAAAGTAGTTCACAACACAAGATTGGTCAATATTGCAAAAGCATGCACTTTCCAAATTCATGCATGAATACTGATGATGTGGGTAAATTTGCAAAAGCTGTTACTTTTTGGCCCTCGCCCCACCAAAACCATTACAGTTTGCACCCATTAGATGAAAAGACTGTGCACCCGTGTTTTAGAGGGACGCATGCTTTTTCAAACCAATGAAAATCTCAGTGATTTAGTGGGTCTGCTTTATCATATACTGCAGTAAGAAGGAACTTGCAGAAGACTGAGGATCTGTGACGATTGAGATCCTTCTGTGGACAGAGCCTCGATGAGGCCAAAACAGGATAAAGTCATAATGAGGCACCTTTCTAACCTTCTCCCCCCCCGTTGGTACACAGTCATCTGTCGGCCGGGTGCATAACTGCCGGCTCCACGTCAGCCCGGGAATGTGTGTCTGTGTGTGTGTGTGGGTAAACCTGACACTGCATTAGGCCTCTTAATCTGACATAGAGGCACAGGTGTGGCGGTGGTTTGCCCACTCTGGATCCCGCACGCTTAGAGACCTCAGGTAGGCCAGTGCAAATTTAGACCGGGGACTAATCAACTTTCAAGATGTTCTGCCTCAAAGTGGATAGGATACTGAAACACATATGCACACATATTCTACAGTTACGGATCTTGCTTCTAGCCCTGGGGCCCCAGCAGTGCTGCTTCAAATTCAGTGCGAAAGGCAGAGACCACCCTTCATTTATTTAATGGCCAGTCAAAATTGCCATCAAGTACAACTTATTCTTTTTTAGGCAATATGTCTGTGATAAGACATCTGCATAAGAAAAGGAAACCTTGAAAGAAAATAAGTGAACAAAACAGGAGTTTTGATTCAATCAAAAACTAGAGTTTGATTAAATTATTAAAAGTTTTTAACCTGCTGTGAGACTTGGCAGAGCACCAAAAGCTACAACATCTTTGAGAGATGGGAGAAAATCAAGCTCTGTTCTTGCTTCAGATCTGAGAAAATCTGCAGGTGTTTCTGTCCATCCTTCTACTGTGAGAAGGCAACACTACTGGACTGAAAGGGTAAGCAGCCATCCAGAAGCCCTCACTAAGAAAAGGAAATAGACAAAAAGAGGGAAATTAGCTAATCAAACAAAGAAGCTGCTGCTGTTCTCAGAACAATGGACTGACCACCCCAGAGTCCAGACTTCAACACCACTGAATGTGAGATTACTTGGATCAGAAGGTGCAACCAACTTCTAAGACTTCTAACTTGGAGGTGTGTAAAATATTTTTGCACCATCTTGTGATTAGATACCTACAGATTGCTATTCTTAAAATAAAGGAGATTATTTGTAGTTATACCACCCGAGAACCGCTTTTGGTTCCCAGAGAGACCTTCTGAAGACTAAGACTTATGACTAAGATGGAGATAAATAGACGTCAGGGTTGCCTGTCTAGCACTGATGGAAGCTAACTGGTGGGGAATGTTGTTAAGAAACTGGATCTTTCTGTGAGTCATGCATGTACAATTGTGCCAGTATCTATATGAGGGGTCCAATAAAGGTTTTAGGAGGCCCAGTCGCTGGGGACCCCTCTGCTCCCCTCTGCTCCATCTCTCAATCTATATGAATTTTCCTAGAACAGTACAATGCAAGAGCCATTTGGCATTGTACTTATAAGAATTTATACACAAAACTGCATTTTTTAAAATCAAAATAAGACATTTGTTGGCTTTTCGACAAAAACACTCACACACAGTCATCTGGAACATCAAACGTTAATCAAAATGCTTAAAATAATCTGGCAATCGTTCACTGGCAATACTGGAGAGGGTAATCAGGAGAGTCAGGAGAATTCCTGGTAACACTTTGGACTATATATACATATATAAACTCATGAATATATACACAAGAATGAATTTAGTGGTTAATCAGAGGCCCTTTTCTCAAGCTAATGAGATTCATAAAGTGGGCAGCAATAGCTTGTGTTCAAATTTGGTGTAACCGGAGCTTTAAAGCTCTGCAATATGGAAGAAGTTCCAAGCCAACTTTATTTATTTCATATAAAGTTTATTTAAACTTCACTGGACAGACGTCTGGCTGTATTACATTTCAAAATGTCCAAATCATTGCTTTTTTTAAATAAATAAAAGTGTCTTCAAACGTCTTTTTCCATAGTGGAGAGTTTCTAAACTTTCCAAAGCTAGCTGAGTAATCTCATACTATTAAATATTAAAAAAAAAAAACTTCATTGATTTTGAAGGTTGTTCATGCTCTCGTTTTAAAAATCAGGTTTTAAGAAAATGTTTAAAACATTTTGATGATTGATGCTAAGGTTAGATTACAACACTAGATCAAACTAGTGTGAATTAAGTCTACAATGCTTTGAATCAATGAAATATTTACTGAATTTAGCGCCATAAGATGATTAACAGATCTTCTTAACTGAAGAACTACTCAAGTCAAGTTTTCTCACCAAAATTGCAGATATACTTATTCAATGCAGGGAACCTTTCTGTTCATTTTTCAGGATGTTTTTTTTTTGCAATGTGCAGACTGTATGAAGATGGTAAACAGTGAAAAACAACAACAACGTGGAGCCGAGGAGGCAAGAATGAAACGGCGCTTGTAGAGGATGCTCTGAACTGCTCTAAAGCACTGGCTTTATCTGAGCAGGTGGGCAGTGGGAAATGCTGACAGGAGCTCACAGCATTATTTTGTGGCATACAGGCTCAGGATTATGTCACATTTTTGATACAAAAATCTTGGAAATCGCTTTACTTGAAGGGCCTTTATTACACATGTGTAAGCACTGAATAACATATTTATAAAACAGTACTAAAGTATTTGTTATCAGATTTTGTTTTCACAACCGTACGCCATGTGATGTTTCATAAAGTCATTTATTTTTTACGAACCAAAGTGACCAACATTTATTCTGTTTATACCACTGTTACGAAGCATCAATCCCCAAAAAATGGCCTTTATAAGGTGGATGCCAGTAAAAACACTATAATAGTTGTATATATTTCTACTTAAGCTAATGAGTATAAATACAACTTCTACCAGGTCTCCTTAGAAACTGCTCATCAAAGTAATATAATCTAATAACTGCAGTTCTTCTTCTTCTTCTTTCGGCTGCTCCCTTTAGTGGTCGCCACAGCAGATCATCTGCCTCCATCTTGCCCTATCCACTGCCTCCTCTACTTTCACACCAACCATCTCCATGTCCACCTTCACTACATCCATAAACCTTCTCTGAGGTCTACCTCTTCTCCTTCTACCCGGCAGCTCCATCTCCAACATTCTTTGCCCAATATATCCACTATTCCTCCTCAACACATGTCCAAACCATCTCAACCTGGCCTCTCTGGCTTTATCTCCAAACTGCTCCACCTTCACTGTCCCTCTGATCTTGTCCAGCCTTGTCACTCCCAGCAAGTTCTATTACTGGGTAATGATGCATTATAACAGTGTTAGAAATAGAACAAATGTCTCATGTTCTTTTCAGGCCCTTTATATCATTACAACAGCGTTTACTTCGTCAAACATCTTATGGCATCTTCCAGTGAATGATATCCAACTCCTGGTCTCAAAACGAGTCCCACCCCAGCCCTGCTTATTTGCATATTGTTTTGCTATATCAGCACTGCAAAGGCCAATATCCTTATAAGGGCCGACAAATCCAACACATCGTCCGTCCTCAATACTTGCTCACATGCAGACACTCGCTCTCACGCACACAGACAGCCGAGATAAAAGCCTGTAAACTGTGTGCAAGTGTAATTAGGTTGTAATTGATTTTGCCGAGGCTTTCGGCTGTCGTGGATTAGCCATGATGAGTGAGTGTGTCAAACGTGGATATTGACCGGCTCGGCCCGACTCCTGTGGGCTTTGGCGGATACAGAGAGAAGCCCTTCACGGTGGAAAAAAGACAGGAAGCTTACCGATCATCAAAAAGGCCACAGTCACGTCTTTGTATTCGCTTTATTGAAGAATGAAGTGTCTTCAATTTCACACTATGCTGGTCATGGAAACTGCCCCCCCCCACCCCCCCCCCCTTGGCTCACAGACCTTCTTGGTGATGATCATTAACTGCTCATTGGTTTTTCACTCACAGCTGGGATTCTCAGGTATTGCCAGTGAAAGTGCAGATTCGACACATTCAATCCTTCCTCTGGTTGTGTTAGTGAGTAGAAGAGGAAATGATTTATTATGATTTGAATTTAATGGAAAGCTGCTGTGTTTTCATTGCTTAACCTGAGGTGAACACAGCAGCCTAAACCAAGTCAAAATGTAAATACTTGGCTCAAATCATATCAAGTGACTAATAACTGTGTAGTTACATGTTAACAATGCATGTAGCTTTACAGAAGCAGCTAAAAACATGCTTTATTTTTAACGCAATGTTTGGAGACACATGATTCAACATAGCTGTAATCCATCTGCCACAGTGAATATATCACCAGCAGTTGTTGCAAGCTTTATTATTGTGTAGCTGCAGTTATTAGTGACACAAAATGAAATTGGGGCTAATGAGCCAAGTTATAGAAGTACGAAAGTACTACAGCTATATTATTCTCATTGGGGATTTTTATCAAAAACCTGTTTCGTTTAATCAAAATACTGATAAAATGTGATCCCTTACGGTCCCATGCAACAACAGCATTGGGACGTCCCGTGACTGAGGTGAGAAGAGCAGATTAAATGTCAGAATTGGCATTTTTGGTGTCAGCCTTAATGAGTTACCACGGAACCTGTCAATAAAGACTGCATATCCCGTTTAAACGCTATGCATTACTACATAATTAAGCATGTAATTACATGATTACATTTCCAGAGGGCACCACTCGCTGGAATGATCTAAAATGCAACTGCATAATGTCTTGCATACATTAAGCATGAACGCCCTCGGTCTCGTTACGTGTCGGTTGGTTTCTTGGTTTTATTGGTGAGGAGTTAAAACGTGGGCTGCGGGGAACGAACTCAAATACGGCACATATAGAGCACAGTTTTTAACGTTGAATATGAATAAAACGTCGCATTTAGAATGTGCCGTTACTTTTGCCCAGGCCATGTCCCACTGTGCCCACTGTGTTAAATGCCTTAGAAGCTGCTCTCTGTGGAAAACCTGCGCTTATTTTCACTGTAAGCATGTAACAACCGAGGGCGCCAAAACTTTTGCACACCACCGCAAGCACAGGCCGTTTCATTGGTTTTAGTGTCTGTGGCTTCCCTGCCACATGGAGGGCAAATGCCCGGTGTCTCATGTTCAGACACGTCTCTCTCTCTCTCTCTCTTTCCCACCTCCCCTTCACTCACTCGCCTCCCTCTTCGTTGTCGACTGCTAATTGCCTTTCACACCTACTGTGTTTTTCAGACATATTTTCCAGCCTGGCACGTTCCCTTGAGGCACCACTAGCTGCCCCGAAGGCCAGATCGTCTGGAGGGAGAGGAAGGGAGGGGGATAGAGAGAGCTTTTTTTGTTTATTATGTAGTTCCTGTGGTGTTAGTTGGGGTCTATTCTTATCTGTGTACCTACAAGTGTGCAAATGTGAGAGAAGTATTGACCTCACGCTGCGCGGTCAATACACAGTCTTTCACCTGCTTCACAGTCAGCTTCACACCAGCTCACAGTTGCCCAACGAGGCCTGCACAATATGGACGAAATACTAGGATTGTGATTACATGACTATGTATTGTGATACGCTGTACCACATATTAAACCTACGTTAGTGATAATTAAAGATTGGCCTGCAAATCAGCACTACTTTGTCAGTGTGCAGCATCACCTAGTGAAGCAGCTAGCCTTTCAGTTGCAACACCGAATGGTTATTATCTATCTACAGTACAAAGCCTCCACATACACTACACTGCCAAAAGTCTTCGCTCGTCTGCCTTCACACGCGCATGAACTTGAGTGACATCCCGTTCTTAATCCATAAGACGTCGGCCCACCCTTTGCAGCTGTAACAGCCTCAACTCTTCTGGGAAGGCTTTCCACAAGGGTTAGGAGTGTGTTTAAGGTGTTCTATTGGGTTGAGGTCAGGACTCTGTGCAGGCCAGTCAAGTTCTTCCACACCAAACTGGCTCATCCACATCTTTATGGACCTGCTTTGTGCTCTGGTGCTCAGTCATGTTGGAACAGGAAGGGGCCGTCCCCAAACTGTTCCCACAAAATTGGGAACATGAAATTGTCCAAAATCTCTTGATGCTGAAGCTTTAAGAGTTCTTTTCACTGGAACTAAGGGTCCGAGCCCAACTCCTGAAAAACAACCCCACACCATAATCCCCCCTCCACCAAACTTTACACTCAGCACAGTGCAGTCAGACAAGTACCGTCTCCTGGCAACCGCCAAACCCAGACTCGTCCATTGGATTGCAAGACGGAGAAGCGTGATTGGTCACTCCAGAGAACACGTCTCCACTGCTCTAGAGTCCAGTGGCGGCGCTTTACTCCACTGCATTCCACGCTTTGCATTGCGCTTGGTGATGTAAGGCTTGAATGCAGCTGCTCGGCCATGGAAACTCATTCCATGAAGCTCTCTACGCTGTTCTTGAGCTAATGTGAAGGCCACATGACGGTATGTGAGCAAGTCCTATCACAGTGCCACGCTGGAATTCACTGAGCTCCTGAGAGCGACCCAGTCTTTCACTAATGTCTGTAGAAGCAGTCTGCAGGCCTAGGGGCTCGGCTTTACACACCTGTGGCCATGGAAGTGACTGGAACACCTCAATACAATGACTTGGTTGGGTGAGTGAATACTTTTGGCAATATAGTGTATGTAATTCCTGTCCTTTTTACTTTTATGTTTTAATATTGGAATATGAAGAATCAGTGATCATGAGAATATTCAACTTCTCAGACTTTTTAATCTGCAGCTTTTATGTACTGCTACTATTAATGCGCATCAGCAGCAAGGCAATATCAGCTGGTAAAGTTGTTTTATCTGTTGCAATATTGGAACTGGAAAAAGAAAAAGTGGTATTGTGTCATCTCTGGGCGCTAGCCATTGTAAAGCCCCTTGACATTGGTCCCCCACACTTTTGTCAGGTCAAACTACCCAACTGTAGGGGTGATATGAACCAAGGATCAACAGACAAAAGTGCTGGATGCTGCTTTGCTTTATAGCACCGTCCAGTACCTCTCCACCATAAATGGATGATGTCTGGTTCCTATCACTACCACAGTTCTGACTTTAGCATCTAGAATGTAGCATTTTCCATCAAATCGCTCTGAAAGGCGGCTTCATGATTAAATCATGCATTTAG
Organism: Pygocentrus nattereri; assembly: GCF_015220715.1. Classification (NCBI taxonomy): domain Eukaryota; kingdom Metazoa; phylum Chordata; class Actinopteri; order Characiformes; family Serrasalmidae; genus Pygocentrus; species Pygocentrus nattereri. Next base: position 8,015,716 of record NC_051222.1, on the reverse strand, counting down.
AACAAATGTTCTCCAGTGTCTGTATTACAAAAGCAAACATCACAACAACTAAAAACTTATATATCATGCATCCCTACTGTACCTCAGGCCAGAGTGCATCTCGCCTGTCTCATAAGTACTGCTGACCACCGTAATGTTCAGTTACAGTCACCACAAATGGATAATTCGGGCACTGTCGAGCCTATCTGAAATCTCATTCAACAACTAATCAATGGCAATCTGTCTGCTGAATGCAAATTCAAAGCTTGTTCCACAGATTCATCACCTTACAGGATAGATTCATCATCCAAATCTAAAGTGGCTCCAATCAAGAACTGCAATTTAGCATTTCCCATTTTAGACGACATAATGTCCTCTCATTTCTATTCCGCCCTGCTTTTAGCGTAGTGGCTTCAGGACCCATTCCAGGTCCTCCCTCCACCCGGCCAAGATGCTAAAATTGAAATTAAATAAAGCTAAGAGTCTGCAGAGAAAGCCGCATACCCGTCCCCCTCGGGGGGGTGGCGGGGGGGGGGGGGGGGGGGGGGGGGGGGGGGTCTGCTAATAAGCTATAAGTGCCTCTGAAATATTAAGTAGATGCCGGGGAGCATTCCTAAGGGAAGGGAAGAGCTGCCATCTTCAATCCGGCTGGGAAGCAAACAGCGTCTCTGTCCGACGTGAAGCTGACACTTACAGATGAGCGAGGAAGACCACCGAGACAAAAGCCCGAGGCTTCTGCAAGCGCCATCGATCCCCAAGACTGAGCCCACCAATTTTTCAAAAAGCCATTGGTTTTCTTTAACGTACATACATATGCATGGGACTCTGTCAGATGCTAATGCGACGTTGCAGCCTTAGCTTTCTCGGAGTCTATGATTTGTACTTCTCAAAGGTTCCTGCCAACTTAGCACCCCCCCCCCCCCCCCCCCCCACCAAGAAGCATTTCCTCATTACTCTTGTTCAAAAAGCAGGAGTCTAGCAAAATCTTTAAAAATTTACAGACGTTGCATTTCCAATTCCAAGTGTTGATTATTTTATGCACGCCTAAACTAATTATGCATTTAATTTTAGCAACATCTTACTAATTCCCAGATTTTGACGCATTTCCGATCCCCTAAAAACATCACTGACATCCTAATGTCCTTAAAGAATTCCTGACCTATTTGGATATCAAGCATTTCTGCTTTACAAAGTTCTTTCCTAAGTTGGTACACCTCATACAATTCATGTAGTGTGGAACATAAATCTGCAGTTTAACTGTCAGTTTAATCTGTTTTTAGCCCTTTGTATAGATAACAATGTCACACAATGTCGAAATCTTCATAAGCAAGTCTTTTTGAGATTGCCGTTATTGTTGTTAATCATACATCAACATGATTATGTGTTTTTAAGTGTTAATAGAGCAATGACAAAATTGGGAACGTTCAAGTTGGAAAATTTATTTGAACAGGTCTCCAAATTGTAATTCCCACTTGGAAAGTCTGAGTCTCTCAGGACCTCCCACTTCTCAGAGTTGCAATTGCATGATGTCACATCAACACTGCAGCATGCGCACTATAGTAATGGCATTTCAAAGTTTGTATGACAATTTTTATGATACAGAAAATCATTTTAACAAAGTTTGTGTAATATGCAAAATTCTAATTTTATATGACATGCACAATTCAAATTTTATATGACATGCAAAATTCTAATTTTATATGATATGCACAATTCAAATTTGATATGACATGCACAATTCAAATTTTATATGACATGCAAAATTCAAATTTTATATGACATGCAAAATTCAAATTTTATATGATATTCACAATTCAAATTTGATATGATATTCACAATTCAAATTTTATATGACATGCACAATTCACATTTTATATGACATGCACAATTCAAATTTTGTATGATATGCAAAATTCTTATTTTGAATGATATGCACAATTAAATTTTTATGAGGTGCAAAATTCTGAATGTTCATTTTATGCACAATTCAAATTTTATTTAATGTGCAAAACTATTTTTATGACATGCAAATTTGAAATTTTGAGAGATGTTTTAGGTTTCAAATTTTGTATGATATGCTGTTACTATATCATATCTGTAAATACATGGGGATATTTGGATAACTGAAAGGTTACGTCAATCTCTGCAAGACTTTTGATAGCTGTGTGCTATTGTGTAGTTTTGCGTGTTAAATTAGTGAGTTGCCACAGATTACACCTACATTTAAAATAAACAAAGCACTATCCAAACCACCTTTTGATTCCAGTGTCCAGCTTTTTAGCTATGTGTAAATAGTGTTCACAGCAAGGGGTTCTCACACCTAACCTGTCAGTCCTCATTGCTCGCTAGCAGCTCAACACAATAATCTGACAGAGTTATTTATGGGAAAATATATGAATGAGTCCATTTCCATTCTGCTGGCACATTGACCACTAGGGGTCCTGCACAAAGAGACCTTTTTAAAGGGCTCAGTATACATTTTTGGACTTTCATTGAGTTTGCATGAACACATCAAGGTGGGACACAGGAAGCTCAGAGGTGAAAAAGTACAATTTCCTAGTTGTTGTGAATGCAACATGTTATTTATTTATGTACTTATAAGCCAAAATAGCAACCATTGCATTGATGCTGAATTGCATTAACAACAATGTTGATCACAGTACTGACTGTAAGTTTGGTGTAATGAGTCTTATTGAGACAATGACCCTCTAGCCTCTAGCCCAGGGAAGGGTGACCTGGCTGGCCATGACCTCACTGGTGTGACTGCTTGTGGGTGATTGATTCCTCATTAAGGGCAGAGAACGTGCATCGATCCCACGTTCTTCCTCCCAAAGGAAGAGAAGTGAGTGGGTGATATCACGCTACGCTTACAGATTACTGACGCACTTGTGCGAGTCAATAGCTTAGCGTCTCTGCCTGCACGTGGAAGATGTGTCGAACGCATTAGCCTACAAACGAGAACCGCACTAGGGGGACATTGTTTTCCACATGTGGAAGTGTGTTCCAGTTGGAAACTGTGGTTGCCTGCTGAGATTTAATAGCATTTCACACCAGTGGAGGAACTTGCTACAGTCTAAAAGGTTTCACAGGCCTTTGAATGGGAAGAATCTAACTGAGCTTATAGCCCTGACATTGTCAATAATCAGACATGCCCCCAATTCCAAAAGTACAGCCAAGACATGTTCGCTTCTTTAGCACTGGAGCTAAATGAATGATGTCTAATGTAGCTAATGATAACCTCACATATTTGCACTAAACCATGCTGAGACGTTTCTGCATTTGTGGTTGTAAAAACTGACAAAAACACATTGCATAGCTAAAAATAGTTGCAGCCATCCTCAAGCCTGAATTTTATCTGCACTTTTGCATCTAGTTTTCTCCCCAGTTTAGTCGTGCCCAGTTCCCACCTGCAGCTAGGTCGTCTGTTATGGCATGATGTTGGTGTTACCACCCTGGGAGACAGACCATCACCTAATTTGTTAGAATGAGATGAGGGAGGTGGGGTGGCAGAGAACACGGTGCCACTGTATCCTCTGAGATAGTGGCTCAGAAGTGTCTTGGCGTGACTACACCATAGGTATGAGACTCCATGAACCTGCCAC